>NC_092360.1:22605876-22854274 GCF_030848805.1 Temnothorax longispinosus | reverse complement strand
GAGGATGCCTCCATTTTGGGCCATGAGCGTCCAGGGCCAAGTAGGGCACCAATCGATAGATCGTCACCTAGTAGAGCAAAAGTCTTAGTAGGCTCAAAAAAATCCAACATGGAGTTTTGAGATATTTGCGAAAAACACCTTCTAGTAATCAATATGGCTTAAAAAGCATATCATGCTTCGATTATGAGTTCTAATGTATTAAAACAGAAGTAGAAGAATATTAATAAAAAAATATTAATAAAAAAAAATATTAATATTAATAAAAAATATAATAATATATTATATAATATATATATTATATAATATATATATTAATATATTATATATATATAGTATATATATAGTATATATATATATTATATCACACGTGCGTGGAAAGTGGCCCATTACGCGGCGCGCCATCTGTGCGACAAATAGCCAATTCCATACACGAGTCAAAACAGTGCGGTAATGTAACATTACCGCACTGTTTCTTCGAAACTGTGCGGTAATGTAAACATTACCGCACTGTTTTGATCGTGTATGGAATCGGCCATCCGTCGCACAGATGACGCGCGCGCAATAATGGGCCACTTTCCACGCACTTTGTAATATAAAATAGGGTGTGTAACACGTGCGGGATGAGAATTGGACACTCGTGCGGGTGATCGCACTCGCCTTCGGCTCGTGCGTCCACTCCGCACGCGTGTCCAATTCTCAACTTCCCGCACTTGCACTGATATATATTACACGAAAGGGGATAACTATATATATATATAATTATAGATATATATATATATATATATATATATATTATATATATATAATTATATATTAATATATTATATATTATATTAATATTAATAAAAGAATATTAATAAAGCATTTTTAAACTGTTCAAGTATTCTCTCTCCTAATGTTGAGGATCATTATATGACTCAGAAAGTAGATAATGATCTCCATCGTGATAAAATAAAAGCATAGTCAACTGCCAGTAGCAGTTGGTTCTTCCAGAATGGAGCTAACTGACAGCTTTTACACTTAGCACTTTTGGCTTGTAACTCAAAAAAACCGCCATGTTGGATTTTTGAGCCCAGCAGGACTTTTGATATACTCGAGAGATCTATCGTTGGGCACCCAGTTTGACCTTGGACGCTGATGGCCCAGGCGCCATAAGGAAATGGGCATCCTCCTTACTTTAACATGGATACAATTTTATAACACCCGCAATATTTCGTGTATTTTAATGTTTTACAAACAATTTGGCAAACAAAAGAAGACATTTTCACGGGAATAATATTGCAATGTATTTTTACGTGTGTCACTTTTACACACTCTCTTGAAATTTCCGTTTAAAAAGATAATTATTCTCAAGGATGTACCTGCGATTTGACGATACCTAACGTTCCACGTATTGAAATACTGAAATATGAGTCGTTATTTCGAAATATGATTCACTCGATTACGTTTATGTCACGCAATTCGAATTAGAAACGAGTTCTAGAGCATTTACCAGAATAATCGTGTTGTAAAGACGCGAAGATGTGCGTCATAGAAGATACGAGAATGGATCTCGGGGTCTCGATGGCGAATCTTCATCCCGACCCCGTTTTAATTCTATCGTAAAGTTTCCGAGACGCGGAACCTGGTCTCTATTATTACACGGAACATGCTGCTTACGAAGATTGCGCGTTTCGGGTGTAGTACAACTTCCGTTGATATGCCCGATGCATCCGTTCTCAATAGCTGGCCCATATGACGCTGGTACGTACGTACGAAAACTTGGCCAATGTCTACTTCTGCGCCAACATAATTGAGAACTTGAAATTTTAGTGCCACGCGATAAACGAGATCAGACTGAACAGAAATGCATTTTGCAAATTTACTCATATTCGGTCTGTCAAAGTCGTTCGTTTGTCGATATTTGTTTTATGAAAATATTGATTAAGAAGCTACGAGGTTTCAAGAATGACTTGCCCGAATGACTTTAAATAATAGAAAGTTATAATTCGATTCTCTTTTGAATATTATTACTTTGAGAATTAGAATACCAAAGATTATATTAATTGTGATAAGAATAGAAACATAATTTAACTAAAGCTGATACTAACATATTTTATAATAATAATATAAATCAATATACTATACATTTAATTTTAATATATTAGTTAATTTAACAATTTTAACTATTTTCAAATTTTACTAAGCTTTTGCTTAAAAGCTTAGTAAGATTTATTAATTATAAAATTTATATTTGATCTTAACAAACGGCTTTGAAAATTTTTATTTGTTTGAATTTTTTTTAAATTTTTTTAAACAGTTAGAAGCTATATTTTGTACGCTACGTGCATGCCTCCCTTTTACACAGTTCTAATAAATGTACAGAAAAAAAGAAGTGTTAAATCAAGGCTTATATTCTTGTGTATAAGCAAGAATCTATGATCTTCTTATAAAAATTTCAACTTTTTTTTTATTAAACTATGTAAATACCTTATTCCATTAAAACAAGTTTTCTTCGTTTATATCTCATATCGCAATTTATATCTCATTTCCAGATTATAGATTCTTGCTCTTATATACAAGAATATAAATCTTGATTTAACACTTCGTTTTTTTTTCTGTGTGTGATACGTTTTAATCGACTCTTCAATTTAGCGCTTTCGAATCTGCACTGAGGAAAACTTGATTCTACAACTGAAATTTGCCTCGCGAGAGACCGTTCGAGAGAATGCAATTGGCACAGATCGGGTTACGAAGCCACAGGAAGAATGTCCAATTGCAGTTGGTCAAAAAGTGACCCGAATCGGCCAAGCCCGATGCATTGGCGCAAGCTTGACGATCGTCGGACCGCGCGGCGCGCCGTCCAAACTTCGTCAGCCGGTCGGATTTTTTTTTATACGCGCCACAGAAGTGGAGCATGCGGGATAAAAACCGGGCATGCAGCCACCGGAACTGCAAGATTTATCACGAACGCGACTGCGCGCACACGCACAGTCCGCTCTCGAGAGCTGTGTAAACGCTGAATTTTTCGCGATTGAGCTGTCCGCATAGCTTCGAAAAGTTTTCTCCACCAATTTCTGTAAGAGTCTTTTATGCCATCCGCGCCATATTTTGTTTCTTTTTTCTTTATAATGACTTTTGCGAATTGAATAGCTGACACATATATCTGTGTCGTAGTCTACAGCTGCCATTGCCAGATAGAGCATTTCGTAGAGTATAGTTTCCATCATCACTATAAGTATTGCACCGCGCAAAATGCAGCATATTGCGAAACTCAAGAGCAGAAAATTTCTCTCAAATAAAAGATTGAAACTTCATATTAATAAAAATAAATCTTTTCCTTATTTTTAATACATTAATGTATAATGCAATGTGTATCACATTTTAGAGATAATATAACTTCTATAATTTGTCATTGATATAACTATTTGATTAATTAATTTTCCAATTAATTTCCAACTGCCCGTCAAATGCCGAATCAATTTTCATAACCACTCGTAAATAATTAATTGACAACTTACAAGTAAAATTACATCAATTACATTATTCAAATTTAATCACATTGATAACCAACATAAAATGATCAGAGTAATAAATCTTTGAGAGCGATTTTGATACAACTTCATCAATATAGAAAATGCACATTTTGATCCTCAAGCTGCAAATGTGATCGTTCCGAGTTTCGAAATGTGCGCTAACGCTAATATTGTTTAAACTTCGTGCGTTAGTCCGATGAACTTTTTTTCATTGCAATTCGCCCAGAGAAATGAACAGACCGAAAGAACATAAAAGAGAAAAGGGAAGAGATCGGCCATTGATCACGAAATTCGTTTTACTGTAAACCGACGAACTGCGAAATAGCTGAAATTTCCTTGATCCAAATTGGCTCGCAAGCTCCGTCTCTTTTTCTGCACTCTTAGCCATTTTTCTTTCATCTTTGGAGTTATGTGTTAAGCGGATATATTGCGGTATGATGTGTGATCGATTTAAGTACAAAACAAACTCATCCTCATCGTGGTACTGTAAATGTGAATAAACTTCTCCAGTTTCGAAACTTTTTCAATTAAAGCGCATTCCTTACGGATAACAGGAATATTTAATCTGACTTTCTGATGAGAAATAATCTGTCGAGTTTTTTTTCCAAGTTTAAATTAAGCTTTTTTGACAAATAGTTCAAATTTTTGTTACAACTAATCTCAGACCGTTCAAATAATACCACGTATTAAAATACATTTGATGCAATTAAAATTACAATCTGTATGTTACATGTGTTGCATTAAATATTAAACGTTATAATGCAATGTTAGTTCAATTTGACGGACGTTTTATCCTCACCATTCACTACAAATACGTTAATTTTCCAATGGTAATTTTTTTCAACTGTCTGCGACTGTCTCTGTTCAATAGCACGACAGATATTTCTTTTTCCGTAAGATATTAAATATTTCTCAGCTGATTAATATTCCACGAAACGGCAACGGCAAGAATCAAGAATAATTTTCATATATTTTTCATCTATCGTAGAATGTGATCCTGTCGGAGATATATTCGCATGCTAAATGTTCCTTTCGACATATTAAGACTTTTCAGACAAGCTTCTCACATCTCCTTGATCTTTCCGTCATCTGTGGCACAGACGTCGCACGCGTGTAGTCGTATGTGAAATTCATTTTATACGTATTATACAAACGGCTATCATACGACAGTGTTAGGCACGATTGGTACGTTCGGCTGATATCGTGGCAGTGTGTGAAACGATGGTTGATAAGGATGATATAGGGCCCAGAGCGTTACCGATGATAAGAGAGGATCGGCTGTGACTCGTATCAGGATTCCTCGTCACGAAACGATTAATCCTTACAACGATGCCCTATAAAGTAATTTTATCGAGTAATTAGATCTTAGGAAATCTGACAAGATCGGCATTATATCCAGCTAGTAGCTTGGCCTACGATTAATGAAGTTATTTACATGGCATATCTCCGTCCAAGTGTTTTCGAGTCAATCCAAGATACAGTTGTATAAAAAACAAAAATTTGAATAATATTCGATAAGGCGAAAAAATCCACTTAAAATATCAGTTTTATCTTAAAAAAATAAATATTATTCCCAAAGAACTAAAAAAATAAAGTATTGCATTTCTTTACAAATCTCGTAAATTTCATACACGTTTTAAAATGTTATAAAACATAATAATTTTATAATATTTTGCGATATAAAGCTGATATAATAATTATTAAACTTTAAGCTATTTTTTATTTATTAAAATAACAAATTTCAAAGTAATACATTCTCTTTCAAAATATAACACGAGCATTTCTCATCAAAAATTTATGTTTGACTTTCGATTTCACAAATTTATGACCAATAATTTTAATATCTTTAGCTCTATTTCACATTTCGAATAAATTGTGTTTCAAGAATTTCAATATTTTGATGAAATTTGATTTATATAATAAAACTCAATGTTAAAAATGACGAGATTTTAACTGGAATTTAATTCATGATGTGAGACCTTAATATTCTGTCGAGATACGATATATTATTTAATGGCAGTAATTAGTTCGACAGAATTTTTCTCCGTGCGATATCTCAAAATCGGTGAAAAGTTATATCTGACGTGTTGTTATATTTCGATATTACTTTTCGGATTCGCAGACAAGTCTAATAAATTTATCGCCCAACAGGCTCTGAAGTTAATGGATAAGAGGAAGTACCGATCGTGCCTAATAATATTAGCGGGATATATCTGTATTGAGGCTCTCCGTTCCTCGCACGTTGCTCGTAACCTTACCTCACGTATTAAATAAGATTTACGAATTACAGCGGCTCAAGATGGCTATACTTTCGCCACTTCGTAAATCTTCGATCGACCTCATTAGTGTCTCCACCGTCTCTCGGCAAAATATTTTTAATAAGATAACAAGAAGGAACGCCATATTTACATATAAAAATATATCTTATCGTGATTGATCGATGGGATCTATGTATAATATACATGTACATATTATATGAATATAGATAAAACTTCTCTTAACGTACGCCGTGATTCGTTTGATACGTTTCCACACATCACAATTTTCTTAGTAATCCGATGTAATTACGAAGTAATGTATGTAATACCACAGAAGTGGAATGGTCCAATTTGGAGAATGTCCAATACATTATTCACTCCTTAATTTTGCTACATACTTTTAAGCTGCAGTCTTTTTGTTAAAACGTGGCATTCACGTGGATATCAGCTTTATCAGAAAATTTAAAAGCAAACTATAAGTATTCGGTATATTTTCTCTAATATATGTAGAATAAAATTATAGAAAATTTATAATAATTACAAAATGACATATAAAATACACTTCTTAAAAGATCAAAATAATTAGTTTTGTTTATATAATTGCTGTTGAGATAAAAAGATTCTATAATTGCATTACAAAAGTCTTGTAATGTGTTTTTAAGGATCAATTAATTCAAGAATTAATTAGTTCAATGTTTCCATTGACTTGTTAAGATTCTAAGAACTTAAAATCATAGATTGTACCCTATTGAAATTGTAATTTCGATAACAACTTTCAGAAATAATTATTATAGATTAATTTATACATCGTCTTGTGGCAGCATTATCCTTGTATAAAACGAGTCGATTATTTACTTATATCCGCGCCATCTTTGGACACGCTGCCGTTCTTATTAAACGCGCTTTGCAGAAAAGAATGGATTTCTTGAATGCAATTAAATATTCCGCAAATAAACAAGATGCTACACCGCCAATCTATTTGTGCGGAAAATTGCCTGACTTTCCGTTAACTAGGTCGAGCGTTCGGTTGCTCTTAGCAAACAAGCAGCGAATCCTTGTTGGCACTTACGTCAATACGTACCGCGAATATTGGATAGTCTGCTTTGAATAGTAGAGAAATACGCCATTGCCGGAAGGGCAACTAACGGGGGGGAAAAAAAAGAAAAGAGGACTTCCTCGACGTATACTTCCTCGACAAGAAGCATCTTTCTCGGCTACGTCCAAATTGGACCCATCCTCTTCCATATTCCGTACATGGTGTCCTGAACGCGCTGCATGCGAAAATACTTTTCTTTTCAAAATGCGAGTACTATACAAATGTGTACTTATTACGCGATATACGCACGCTTGCGGAAGATTAGCGAAATATCTGTTTCGATATTTACGCTTTATTTTTGTCTGCGTTACTCATTGCAATTTAATTGTAAAAAAATTCGGAATAGACATTTAAGATCTTGAATTAAGCTGTTAAGAAATGAAAGCGAAAGGAACTTGATGTATCTGTTCATAAACAGTTTCTCATTTAAAAATACAGAAACTGTATTTATATTTTCATTAATTCGTTATAAATGTCAATTGTATAGCGCTTTTTAATTTAACGTATTACTATGACAATTAAATTCCACCAACAAAGACAAATCACGGCGCATAGTAAAAAGATCACGTGGTTGTCACGTGTATTGTCAAAACTAATAGACACATATCTCGCTTCGTGATATTATAACATAATAATAATTATGTATCGTTATAAAAGAATATAATTAGTCTGATTTTTCGAACATGTTTAAGCGGCAATTAATATAATTATCTGATAACGTCTCAATACTAAATCAAATATGTTAAAATTATAAACTCGATCAAGTGATTTACCTTTTTTATCATAATTTTTTACAAATCATCCCACCTACGTCAAATATGAATTGAATCTCATATATCATGTACCTTCAGGACACCCTGTACAATTGTATCAGTCCAAATATCTCTTCGGGGTCGTTTTTCGGATTCCATCTATTACCTGAAAGTTATAACAAGGTTGCCCTATTAAGTTTATTCGGTCGGGTCATGTAGACTGTTCGTTAGTCTCGCTTGCGTTTCTTCACATATAATTCGTTCGGCTTCTGTTTCATGCTCCTTTCCATCCTCTTTCGCTTCGCTCTGACGCGATATGGTGTAGCGAATGGCGCACAAATAATTCACGGTAGTATATTTTGAGTATAAAAGCACTTCTGAGCCGGGAGTTTCAGAAAATGAAATTGCAAGATGGAATAACAGAGAGGGAGAGAAAGAGATGGAGGGAGGGAAGAGGAAAGAAAGGCAAAAGAAGAGAATGACGCAAAGAAATATATCTTTCGTTATTTCGCATACTCGGACGCATCGCGTCATCAATTATTGATTGACGTATGATGACTAAATCTGCATAAAACGATAATCGTGTCTCCATCTGCTTTTGATATTTGAATCGCAAAAGAATTCTTTAGTTCTCGAGAAGCAATCACGCGAGTCATAATGTCAAAAAAATCAGAAAAATATTAGTTAATCAGATAATTAATCCTTTGTCATGTAACTTTTTCGGAGAAAAAATATTTTATTTTAACATTTAATATTTAAAAAATTTGGTATTGATATAAAAAAAGTGAATATCAATATGAGAAATTTATCAGGAGGCGAAAACAAGAATATGACTTTTTGTTTCTTATAAAAAAATTTGACAAATTAAAATATCTCTATTAAACTTATTTAATACATCTTAAAATTTTTTGAGATTTATATATGTTTAAATATGTGTATATTGTTTTAAAACAATTATTTCATTTTACAATTCACAAAAATATCATAATTGAAATTGGAAAAATATATTTCAATCTTATACAAAATTTTATATACACATGATGTATAAGTGATAAATTTAACATAAAAATTTCAATATTTACTGTTTTTAACGTTCTGTATAAATTTCCATATTCAATAAAACATACTTGAATTTTCTCGCTTGATTCTCGAAAATTGAAGAGCAAACGAAGCATGTAATATGATCGTTTGAAGCGAATTAGATAATTTAATTAGTGGTTTGTTGTTTGCCGTTAATTATTTTCTATGTCATATTTTACTGTGTAAAGTTCTTTCCTCCGTGGAGTCTACCTCTGCAATGGCAAAACGTGCCGAGTTTTCTGTCGCGATATTTGCTGATACTCTGCACTGTCTTACTTTGTCGCGCCTTTCCTTTTCTGAAATAACGCTTACAGTAAAAACTAGTGTGATGTATATAGGAAAAACCTCTCTGTGTGGTGAATGTTTTCTCGAAAGAGGAAAGTATTCTATCTATACTAAATATATAAAAGTACTTCAAATTAATTGTCGATCATGTTATTCCAAGCTCACAAATTAAAAATATAATAAATTCTGATATATTGTGTGAATATATATATAATACGTATTAAATAGTAAATATATAAAAAAAAAAAATTTACATTACTTAAGAATATTACTTAAGAAAATTTACGTACCATAATTTGTTAAAAATTTTTCGACATTGTATTTCGTAATAATCAAACTTACAATAAAAAACATGAATTATTACATTTTTAATAATTGGTAGCTGTATTGCGCGTTTAAAATATCGTAAAGAAATTTATCTCACCGGTATGACGTCACAGCTCTCGCGGAAATAAAAATTCGCTTCGAAAGAAGAGCATTTTCTTCTCGGAGATAAAGTTCTGGAGCAGCGTATACTGTGCAACCTGCCATTGGCTTCACCATCACAGTACCCATCTCGTCTTATCGACACGCGGATATTCTTCACCATCAGACGGCGATGAGCAAAGGACGTGTTGAAAGTCTTCGCGCGAAGAGTTTTTCTCGACTTATCTCAACGAAAGTAAATTAATAATCTGTACACTAGTGGCCCACTTTAGTAAATTTTTGTCTCGATGAAGAATCTTCTATCCCGCCATCTTCTCCGAGATCTCCTCGAGAGTGCCTGTCTGTTGTTTCAACTCACGTTTCAGGATCACGTTAAGTCACTACGAGATTTCAATTTCCCAAGCTCCTCGAAATTACGTACTCCGCATCACGAAAACACGCGTCTTACGCCCGCGCCACTAACATCGCAACGCGAAAAATCGTATGATTACTGTTCGGTATTATCGAAACAAGTTCGAATCACGCGATGCATTCTTACGTGCATCGGCTCGCCGTCGGTTGATGTAATGATCAGTGAACGCGATGAAGAATATACAATCATTGCACCGAACTGCAACTCGTTGCATCCGGCCTGTCCACGCCCGTCGCGATGTTTCATGCCCTGCGAATGCATCCGGATTGAGAATTCAGAAGTTATTGGAGTAATCTGTAACAGAAGGGTAGATTTGCGTTTCTTATTATTAATTGACAAACGTCAGAAATAGCAAAATTGAAGAAATCAAGTAATGAATATAATTTATATTGCTCACAACTTATATTGTCAGTCAATTGAATATATTGCCTAATAATTGCGTATTTAATATAAATGCATATTGTTCTTTCCGAGATAACTTAAGCAAATAAAAATAATTGTAATAATAATAAAATTTATTATATTATGGTAATAATAAAATTTATTATAATAAGCTACTCACAAACAAACAATGCAGTTATTATAACATAATTAAATATGTAATATTATAATATTACCCACATTTTCTTTTACGAGTAGATTCTTTGACTAATTTAAAGCTGTTTTTTGAATAAATTAATAACATAAATAAAAAAAATTACTGTATAATTCCTTGCTCTCATTTGTAAATTACACTAGAAAAATTACAAAGGGATTGTCAAAATACATCTGAGCATCACACAATTTGTTTACACTTTTGTAGAATCATGCAAATGTTATAATATTACTAAATATCCAAAAAATATCACACATCTCTTTATCAGTTTCATAACAAATTCTTTAATAAAGCAATCAGTTTTATCTTAGCAAGATTTATTTAGCTTCCTTTTTAACACTATTTTAATAATAAGGTTTAAATTAAAATTCCAACAATAACGATGTGAGGATAACATTACAAGAAAATTTTATTATGAGTTATAATGCTGAGACTAAATTCTCGCAACATTAATTTCAATAATTTACGAGACACAAGAGAATATCGTAATATTTTTGTTACAAAGAAAATTAAATTTAAAGTTTGATAGAAAACCTATGCATAAAAATAGATATGATAATACTCGAATGAGTTGCATGGTGTAGCTGTTAGAAGAAACACCATCTTACACAGTGTATCGCTTACTCCATCTTCGCCTATCTTTCGGTGCAATCATTTGCTTCCTATACCGGGTAAAAATCGTGTACTCCTAGCAAACGCTTTTGCGAAGAGGAAAAAAAAACCTTGTATTACCATAGTCTGGCTCGGCACATTTGACTCACAGAAAAGGTTATTTCCCTTATCCGTTCCCTTTGCCGGAGATTCGGTCGCGAAAACCGCTGTTTACACGATCGATGGTAATGCCGGTGCGCGGGGATGTACGTATATATTCGCTCACATGGTGGATGCGAATTACGTATTAGGACGGTGAGAGGGTGGCGGCGGATGAGTGGCGCTGTATAGTTTAAGTACGTTTCATTTGAATATATTAATTATTCATTTTACATGCCGGCGCGGAAGCCGCGTATCGCGTTAATCCTTGCGCGATTACCGAGTATGTCGAGCACGATTTTGCGCCGATCACGATTCATCGCTTGCATTTATGCGTGATGAAATAATTTGCGCAGTGTCGATGGTAAACTGGTGTTCCAATTAATGACTTTGATTACTTATATTCACAATCATTTCCTTTTGAAGAAAAGCCCAATGGTATTCTATATATGATTGCACTGATTTTCGAAAACAATCGAAATTAGCAAAATTAGTTTGAGATGTAGGACAGACAAATACAAAATGGTGCGACAGTACATATTTTAATTAATGAAACATTCTACAAGTTATATTTTAAAGATTATTGTCGGAACAATGTTTGTTCAATACTTCGAAAAGTTTTTTGTCTTTTAAAGTCATATTAAATAAATATTAAGATGTTAATTATTAATTTTTCATCGTTCTTTATCTGTTAATCAGAGCACTTTCATAGTTTGATATTAGGATTAATATATTTTTAAAAAAGTATATATAAATTTCGAAATAAGTCTAGATTGACTTTATCAACAAAAGTTTATTATAAAATTAAACCATACGTAAACAATTTGTTAATAAGTTATTAAACAATGTATTAAATATATTTTATATAAAGTATTATTGATGCTATATCATTGTCATATACAAATTGATATAAATATTATAAATGAATTACAAGATTTTAAGAGATAGATGAGGCATATACATAGCTTTTAAACAAAATTATGCTCACGCTATTAATACTTCACGCACAATATGCATGTACACATAATATTGGTCAACGTTATTAACATTTGTGATTTATGGTATAGTAATCTATCACAGTCATTGTATATTAATTTCAATTGATAGTTAATAAATACGCATCGAGAGCATGCAGAGATACATGCAGAGATACAGCCTCTATTATTCTATACTGTAATCCGATAATTATGTCTGTAGTGTAGCGCTGTAGCAAACAAGTAGGTCATCAATATCAGTATGTCATCGCAAGCCGGTTATGGATCACTTTAAGGCGATGTACGATGATATCAACGAATTTAGTTATTGCAAAATTCCTGTATTCATATACAGTTTTATTTGCATAATATTTCTTTAATCAAACCGTATCTATAGTTTTTCTATACATCAATTTCGCAAATTATTTTTCAATAAAGAATATATATGCACATGATGATTGATACGTAAATTATGTAAATTTCAATATGGAAATAGAATACATCTGTATATAAAACTAGTTACGCGAATTATTGAATCTATAAAAAATACAATAATGTAATTTCATTTAAACGTATTATTTTATTAGTACAATTTTCCGATTCATGCAAATGCCAAATAATTTTAAATACCTATAACTTGCCGGAATGGAGAGACGAACACACACCGATTAATACAATTTCATTTTTCAGTTTAAATTTCACGATTTAAATTTCAGTTAATATTCGCCTTCATTCAAATATTATTAAATACGACATTATTATATTACGGTGAAGAGCGAGAGGATTTACTTTTTTTTTACACGGAAGGTAATTCGAGATCGAATAGGTTAATAAGCTCTTATACAAGCAATTTCAGTCTTCCATTCTTCGCGGTTCATCGACGCGTGTCACTCCCGTTATTCCACATCGCCGAAGATCGCTCGCAAAATAAGTTGCTCATACCTATCCGCAATATCCGCGCGAGCGGAAACCATTTTTTTGCACGCCACCGCACCGCGCTGGCTGAAAATATTAATATTTCCGCGAACACAAACACACACATCACCTCTCCATGTCGGAGAAAATAATACTGATGGGACAAAAATAAATTCCGATTAGCTGTGTTGCTGGCGCGGGAGGGAAAAAGGCGGCGCGCGGTACCACGCGGAAATGCCGATCGCTGCGACAGATAGGGCAAACGGCTCGCGGTCCGCAGTGTATAATAGATATTTAAATCCTGCGGTTCGCGAAAGCCGAAGCGTTGTGGCTCGCAGTGCTGTTGAATATCGATATTATTTCGTTTTGCGTCAGCGTGAGCGCGAACGGAAATAGGAATGAGATTATTGGTGACAATGTTACACGGGCCGCGCCCTACAAACCATAATATACCTTTTAATAACTTGTTCTCTAACAAATTGTTATAAATGTGATTATATAACAAATGCGATTATATAACAAATAATTATGTTAAGTTAAATTATTAAATGATTTTTAGGAAGTTACGTTTCGAAAGCGCATTGATATAGTGAACTATTGTTTTCCAATTAAGTTCTTGTAGATTATATTTTGATAAATACGTTGCTGCAAATACCTTAATTACATTAAGGTGAAAAAATTTACATTACGCTTGTAATTTGTTCATAAAACCAATGGCCGTTCTACAATCTACTAATATTTTTACTCTAAAACGGAGTTATAATTTCTTGATTTTTTAAAAGTGCGCAATAAAATATTTCGATGAGCAAGAAGTTGAGTTAATTTCGTCAGATTTCTACGATATAAAAATTGGGTTTAAAATTTCTTAAAACATGTATGTGGCTAAAAGGATTTTGAGAGATCTAGGACATTTGTACGTAACAAAATATATGTACATGTACATACATATATATGTAGAAATATGCACCAGCCAGACGCGTTACACATTCCACATCTGCAAAAATTGCAGCCGTTGCAGAGTTAAACGAGACGATAAACAAATATACAAAGTGGTTGCAGATGGTTACATCGTGAAATTGTGTTGAGTGTACATTGAACATGGTTTTATTGATAAAACCGTGTAAAAAGAGAACACGAATGTGTATATAATAAAAAAAGAAACTATAGATACTGGCTGTCGAAATTTTAGAGAATACTACTTTTTCGGTGTAAGAAAAGTTTGCGTAGCATTATTTTCATGATTATAAATCTATAAATAATAATTTTAATGCTTCAGATATTATCTGTAAATATTTCAGATATAGTTCTTATACAATTGTAACATTACGCTTTGTAATTTGTTCATAAAACCAATCGTTCTACAATTTACTAATATTTTTAATGTAAAATGGAGTTATGATTTATTGATATTCTTGATTTTTTAAATGTGAGCAATAAAATATTCCGAATGTAACTATAATAATTCAACACGAGTGTGCTACGTACGCATTACATATTAATAACAATATAATAATATATAATATAATAATAACATATATTAATAATACCACAATTAATGTTTAATTTTAACAGCATTATGAAGCATCAACTATGCAATTAATATATAAGTAGTTAAACCTCGTCTACAATACATGAGCGAATGTCAGAAACAGTTTCCTGTGAACGATAGTTTACGGTTATCTAACAATGTGAATAACGTACATACATACATACATATATAAGAGTTGACTTTTTTGCTTTTTAAGCGGGTACGCATTTGCAAAGCGCTCGACATTTTTTATCTTACTTCCGATTGACAGATAGTTGAAACAAATGTCGCAAAGGATTTGTCAGCGCGAGCACGATAAGCGTATCCAGTATATCTGTGCATTTTTTTTCCTCTTTTGATTCCCTTTCGAGTTTCAGATTCCTCTTTCCATCAAGCGAAACAATAGAATGATATGTCAACGAACTTCCATCAAATATAACTGAAATCCTACGTTTCAATTGCAAACAAGACTATTTTCTCTCAATTTTCAAAGAATCAAAGATATATATTTGTAAAGGTATTAATACTGACTCATGCATTAAATTGCAAAATATTAAAACGCTTTTCTATTCGATGCCCAATTCTATTGTGAGACGGAGACGTAATAGCATTTCCAAATAATTCCAAGTATATGTAGAGTAATTCTAATAGTTTAATTCATATAACTGAGAACATTTTCTTTTTGTTTTTGAGAGTATAATTATAGTAAATTAGAAATCACATGATAATGAAAATAATGTATTCTTCTTATTTAATTTAACTGCTAATTGACAAATAATTCAATAATTTGCAACCTGTTTCCGTAACATTTCGTTCATTGTGAGGTGCGATAGAAAATTAATTAAAGCCTAATTTTTTCCTTTTCGCTCTATAATTGCTCTATATCTATATTATATTTTTATCACCTAAGGGGGGGAGCACCTCATATTTCTCTTTTTCCAAATCGTGCTCTCTTTCATGCATATACGCACGCTCTTAACGAATTCAATGAACACTTTACAGTTTTATTGATTCTCCTCGCTCGCAGTGCTTGAGCTATTTGGACTGCGGCCAAGCGGGGGCAAAAAGAATTCGCGCGTTTGAATGTACACGGAAAGCCGAACGTGTTTGTTCGTTAAATGAACGATTAATTCGTTTATCCGCGAGCGCGCCGGTTAATTTGGAGTGCCGGAAACCTCCTGACAAATAACCTCCTAGCCGCTCTTTCTCTCATCCCTCGCGCCCAGTGAAATCGGTTAATCGCTCCGATAATCGATGAGCCGTAGCCAACAATTAGACAATTATTATTGACAAACGATGTGCCGGGAGATAAATAGTAGTCTTTACAAATTCAAGAGGCACGAATGCCGCTGAAAGGGACGCGATTCGGGATAATAAATCGTTGAAAATTACAGGCCGACCAGTAGCTATTTGCTATATTATGGAATCATCATGGAATTCGAGCGTGTGAAAATATATCATGTGATAATGACACAACCACGCGACGCGCGCGAGCGTAATTTAAATCTTGTTGCGCGGAGAGCACAATACGCCGCATTGGCGGCCGTGGAATTTAATTAATTAATAATTTATATTATCTCAATCTTTTTCGTTAATGCGTATATGTTTGTAGATCTGAGTAATACAAATACAATTTTGTGTCATAGCTATTTTGCGGTATTGGAAACACTCGGGGGTATTTAGGTATGCGATAAGTCTGGAGTAAAAGACGAAGTGTGCAAAGAGAATTTCCATTTGGTTGATCGAATAAATACTTGAACCGTTTAAGTCAACAGGTGCATCAAAGGCTGTTGATTAACACCGAACTCTAATTCACGTTGTAAATTACATCAACAGGATGGAAATACGAAGTAGCAAGCTCAATAATTCGCTTGTTGATGGCTACAAGCATGCGAAGCGAAACACAATTCGGATAAAATTCACCACATTAAAGCGCTGTTTTATTGATACTTCGTAGCACGATGCGATTCATTAATCGCATGAGTCGATATTGAAGAATAGAAAATAGAACTTCAATCAACGTAAATTAATTTCTGTTATCTTCATTAAAGTCCTCTTTCTGGTGGTCAGGAAAATTTCGGCGCTGAATCACCGGATCGATATAAAAGAAGATAATTTATTGCATAAAGTAAAAAATATCTATTTAATTATTAAATACAGCGGCACCGGCTGACTTTTTAATTTAACGCGCTCTATAAAGAGCACTAATATTCGTTCAACGAATTTACCTATTCGACTACCAATTTGATAACTTTTTTTACTCACGATTTTATATACTTCTTAAATAATTATAAATTTATATTGTATGTTGTATATAATTAATTATGTAAACGTGTAAATGCAAATAAATTATTAAATTCGCTGCGAAGAAACAATTTTTCAGTTACGGAATGTATTCCAATTATCCTTGCATCTCATACGAATTTACAGCTTATTCATTTCGCGCAGAATTTTAATTGGAAAGTTTCATCCCAACCGCGTTGTTTAACAAGGGGATAAAAGTTACGTCGCCGCTGATTGTATACGGTTTCGGCAGAAATTACTCCTAAATACTTTTTTCCGTATAATTTGCGACATATACTGGAAGTAGACGTTTTAACCGATAAAGTTATCCAGCTGATAGCTTAAGCATAAGTCAGAATAGACACGTCGAAGGATTTAATGCTAAATCCGCTTTGTGCAGTTTGGCTTGGGTAATTGGCACTTGTTCCGTGCTAACTGGCAGTTTTGTGTTGCGCTTTTATCGCAAAAATATAAAGAATAAAGAATAACAATAATACAAATATTTCTTTTTTAACCCTTTCGTTTTCAATATACGTAGTCATGAGTATATTATTTATATTAGCATCTGCAACTTTAATGTAATTTGTAATTTGGAAGTCTTTTTGAGTAATTGTCCAATTCTTAAATGTGTTTCGATTAAGTTATAACAAGAAATGCGACTTGAAAAATGCGAAGAAAAATAAACTGATTGATTAAAGATTAATAAAGATTAATTTCAATGCAATATATTCTTCTACTATTTCTTGTGTTTCCAGAGATAGCGTAAGTAACCAATAAAAGTAATTGCTATCAAATTTAAAAAGTTATTTAAAAATGTGTGATCTAAAAAAAGCAAGAAATCCGAAAGATTCTTCATCAATCGTGTCAACTTTTTCCAGTTAAATCGCCATAACCACGAAAAATTAAGAAATCCCAAATTTTCTCTTAATGTATGCAGACTATATAATAAAGTTAACTAATAAAGCTTACAAAATATCTCTTATTTTTCAGGGAATAGCCCGCGAAAGATTCGGTGGCAGACGGACAATTAAAATTTATGAAATTTGCTTGAGAACCGGCCTGCGTCTCTCAAGATAAGGCAAGGCGTTGTGTAATTGGGTTAAACCGATGAATCACAGTCCTTAAGCTGTTTACATTCGAGATCTCGCCTCTTTCGGATATTGTTCTTGCCATAGCGCTGTGGTGGTAACGATAAAGACCTTGTCAGTCAGATACAAGATATGTGAAATAAAGTCAACTTGAAACATATGTTCTGTAACTTTTATTTCAAGTTGAATGAATTTGGGATAAGTAATTACATAAATTTCTCAAATATATCATAAATACAATATTTTATACAATAAAATATCCAGATAAAAAATAATTAAGCAAAAATAATTTTATTTTCAAATTTACTCGATTGTTACATAAAATGACAAAACTCACAAACGCATTTATTGAGTTTCAAAAATGGCTTCGTAATATCTTAATTAGCGATGCGGAATATATTTTCTAATAATGTAATACTTTTTGTAATAAAAAAAAGAGAATGTCCGATAAAATTCCGGTAAGAAATGATAAGCATAAGCCAATAAAGAATCGTGTAAATAAATAACAATTTTGCAGGAATGCAGATATATCTGAAAAATGAGGCTGCCAATGTATCACGTTTGTACGGTGAAAATATTCAATATTGTAAATTTTTTTAATTAAATAGAAGTGAGGCGCCATATGGTATGTTTATGTTACGTGTGTGCATGACATACTCAACGAATGGCGTGGCATAACGTCATTTTCAAATTGCGAAATGTCATGCACAGATCCCATGTCATCGGATAATAGCGGACACTTGCCTTGCGATTTTATGCCTCAATTCGTTCTGCTTGGATGATGATATTTCATATGGAATAATAAGGTAACTTTTAGTTAAAAATATGCCTAATAGATTTTTAATATGTGTGAAAAACGATCACTTAAATAGTTATAAACATACACATATTACATTAATGTTTCACATTGGTAAAACAATTATTCATCAATGGTTCATTAAAATTAAAATTAAGATGGTTTCATTAAAATCCAGAATTTTTTATTTTTAACATTATTTTACTATAAAGAATAAAAGATAATTACTCCATAATGTGCTTTCTCATTTTTGCGCACACAAATCATATAATAATATTACTTAGTTGGTTGCTTTTCGACGTACTGATCGTTTCGAGGGAACTGGCTATCTGACTTAAACAAAATCGTATAGCAATCGCATCGCGCAATGATGCTCACATTGAATGAAATCGTAGAGCTTTATCTTTCTAGCGCTTCTGGAAGAATTCCCAGCCCGCATCGAATTCTATTTGCGCGTTCTCCGACGAGAATATGGCGAACGTGCATACGTGACAACAATTCCACGACGACGACTCCATCCCGACGTCGGCATTAACCCCGCGCGGTTTGCAGATCGCGGTGCGTAACGCGGTGCGACGGGAAAGCCACGCGCGGCATCACGTCTCTCGTCATATGCACACACGGTGAATTACACACGACGTCAGACACACTTCGTGATAGTGAAGGATGTCACCGGATTTAATTCGGCGGTTTGTCGGTGCTCGAGCGATCGAAACCGTACCGGGAATGACAGAGACAGGGGCGCATCGTGGGTTAGCGGTCGGAACCCGGGGACGAGAGGGGGGTCGAGGTAGTTGCAAGCGGGGGGGGCCGAAAAGGGGGAAGAGGAATACTCCTCTCTCTCTCTCGTTGTGTGTTGCCCCGGGTACAACAACGGTGTTTTGCGATGAGGGATGGACGGATGTGACGTCACGGGGAGCTCACGCCGTGATCTATGGCGGCTGATAATGAAAGCGCAGAGGTGAGATACCGCGGTGGAAACTATACCGTATAAGCTATAGTTTCCGCGGGACCCGTCACACGGCAATGCCGCAGCATTCAACCGACCCCCTCTTTCGCCGCCGCCACCACCACCCTCCCGTCACTTCGCCGCCGTTTCCTCCCGCAGCGCTCATCGCGAAATTATATCTTCACAATGGGGGATTCGACGCGGTGACGATAAAAGCTTGAATTATGAATATCGGTTAATTCACGTTACGCATTCGGGAACCGCGCGATATGGATGATCTGACGCCGCAGCGTTACTTTATGATCGCGGTCGCGTGATTCCGTCGCTCGCTTCGATGGCGAACGCGCGAAAACTTGCAATTATCGCGGCGCGCAATGCCGCAACCTCCATTCGTCGTTATCGCGCGATAACAGCTGGAGATCCGGCAATGCGCGCGGTGTGCCGATGTCGCGTGTAGTGGATGTATAAAGTTCATAACAAATAGTTTTGCAAAGTCCCGTAGCGCGGCATATTTTTTCAATAAAGAGAGTTGTAAATAAACTTTTCCTGAAACAATTGGGTTGGTTGTGTGTACAATTTAAGATGCGAAGTCAAAGATCGACATCTCAGTTTCAGTTTGCTTAGATCGACCTTTTTCTTAAATAGAATCAACAGTTATATATACTTTTGAGTTATTTAAGTAGAATGTCTTTTAAGAAAATTTACATGCTCTGATTACCTATATGTATATTAATACAAATATATTTATTAATTGAACAATCTATTAATTATTTAAAGTATTTTAAAGTTTTAGATTTGAAATCTAATGGCTTTGTCTGTTAAATAAGTTGTTTGTTAAAGTAGTTTATTAAGAATATATTATTATGTCTTGTATTATTTTTATATTACTTTATTAATCCAGACACAAAAAAGTCTAATCTAGTTATGTAAATTTAATTATATTATAGGCATTGAGTAATAGTAATTAATAAATAAAGTAATTTATGCAAGTTAAAATAATTTAAAACTACTTTATGTTAGCTTAATTTCTTTCTCTTCTTTTTATGTTTTACGCGCAGAAAAAAAAACAATCGAAATAATATAATAACTAAAAACATTACTTTACTAATTACATGATTACTTGATATATTCTCGGAAAATTCTGACATAACAATTACACAACATATTAGTGAAGCGCCTACTGGATATTTAAAATTTATTTAACAATAATAAAGAAATAAATAAACAAACATAGTAGGTAGAAAATATTTCCATAATATTTTCATAGAGTAGATGCAGCACTTATTATTTATAATAATTATATGTAAATTTTTAAAAATTTAATTTTGTGAAAAGCAGAGTTATATTATTTCTACGAAAAAACTTCAACACAAATTACAAATACAAATATATTAATATTGGAGTAGATTAGAATTGATACGTTAGATTATTTCTTAACGCAATAAATTAAATAAATAACTTCTTGGTTCTTTATAATTGAATTGGAATAGAGGTGAAAATAATTGCGAGACGGGTAATATGACGAGTGGACACTTCAGTCTGGAATTTAATTTTGAAATTGTTTGACACAGGAGGTAAAATCATCAATAATAAATGTCAGTTTAAATTATAAATTTTCACATTAATACAATCCAGAGTTCTTATACGTGATAAAATAGACGGAAAATTAGAATTACTCATCAAAATGTAAATTTTCGCGCGTGCAAATTTCATTCAAGTGGATCATTATATCTGACCTGTTTATTTTAACATCTTGGTTAAAGTCCGCTTTCAAAACATTTCACAATGACACGAAAATACAAATTAATGGCGTATTTTAAAGCAACTTTCCTAATTGGATTTACATTACTTTCGAAATAAACAGCCTACATGTTTCCTGTTGAAATTATATGAAGCAAAACATGCTTTTTTAATAGTGGGATTTCATAAAACATTTTACTTGTGAATTAATCGAAAGCTGAAATGCGATTATTTAAGTTGGAAGAATGCTACATTGTTCTAATGATACTTTCCTAAAACATTATCAGAGTTCGATTTACTCTATTTATCCCCTTTTTCATTAGCTAGTATCTCGTGTTCTTAGAGATGCACGATGCAAGAGAAAAAACCAATGAAACATTCGATTACTCTAATTTTCAATAACTTCTAGCAATCCCATTAAGTAATTTCATTAATATATTGGTCGAATATATATTCGTCTTCAAAGTAACATTGGTATAAGAACTTATAGTATTAATGTCGTTGATCTTTAATTGAGATTTTATAATTAATCAAAAAACTTTAGAAATGAAGAAGTAATCAAACACAACAAATAAAAACCAAAATACAATTACATATATATTAATTAATACGCTATAAAATAGACATGTCTATAGCATAGAGAAAAGCAAATAAATTTATTTAAATTTCTTTATTATTAATTTTTCTGTTTAATTTTATTTTATATAAAAACTGGGTATGTGTGATATAATCAGAATAATGTTATATTTAAATATCACGTTCGTAATTTCTTTATAGAAAACTGTGCGATATATAAATAAAACGACACAAGTCTTGTGTCGTAAAGATGATCTCAAATATTAAAGCGATGCATATATCGCACCTCGAATATTTAAATCTTTATATGAACTTTAAAACTTTCAAAAGATAAAATTATCTCTTTCGTCATTCAACCGAATCTTTTTGAAACAGAATCTGTTTCTCAAGTTATTCAAAATAACGTTCGGTCGATTCTCTATCGCATAAGGGGTTCGATATCGCTAGGAAGCCACGGTGATCCTTCTGCTCTTCTTTTCTTCTTGCAGAAGGATGTATATTTCGCGTTAACCCAGAAACTCGCTTGATACAAGCTTCTTATAAGTCGATGAGCTTCCTGAAAACTCATCTGAAACTCGGATTAGGCGGTTACACGAAAAAAAAAAAAATACCAGGAGTGTGAGGGTGAGGAAAAATAAAGCAGGTTGCATCGTGAGGCACAAAGAATATGTCCAGCATGCGAAAGAAGTAGCCGGGAGAAAGGGGCGATAAACTCGAATAAAGGTTGTAACCGTCTGACGAAGATTCTCAGAGAAGGCGTTATTATATCGACAAACCTAAAGCGACTGCCTAAAGCGTTTTATAATATTAAAGCGTTAATAATTACGAAAACTGTGCAACTTGCGGAGGAACTTGACGGCGACCGCAGCATCGTAATTTTATAGCAAAAGCTTATCACGACGATTTTCAATACAGCGCTATGTATTATGCGCTACTTTCAAACGAATTTCGATGCCAATCTCCGCTGCGGCGGATTATCGGGAGCGCGATTATTTAACAATCTGTAGGGTTATTTTTAGCATCGAAAGCTTGCGAGGTCGTTCACACTCTCACGTGCCACATTCGATAATTTTAAATAGAAAAGTTAAGTTTTTGCATTTTTCCTACCTTTATTGAAATTTCAATTTTACTTTTCCACAGTTAGCGTTTAAACGCGAGAACAGAAAATAACGCTTAATTCTAATAATTTAATAATACCTATCGAAAAATATGTCGGATATTTATATTAAAAAATGGATCATAAATCTAATATCAACAAACTTATTCAACTAACGTAAGCCAAATCTTATGCGCACACGTTGCATCAGCTTGCAACCGCATCTTATGTAACTTTAATGTACTTTGAAATTTGAATTTTAACAAAGTCAAAGTAAATGATACCCTTTAAATAAGTGGCCAAAGAATCTGTTAAGCTCAAGGATTTTGACACTCGTTGTACGTAATGAATTATAAATTGCTTCTTTGATATTTGATATCGAGCAAGTAAAGTACAATAAGTGAGCTTTGAGACAACGTGATTAACCATGCGTAAGTTAACGTTATAACAATCTTTAATTCTTAATAAGTCATGATCTCCTTTTCCGTCCGTTGAACACATTGTCTCAGATGCAATAACTGCCTCTGCTTATAAATTGTATTACTTTTCGATGTTATTATTATTACCGTGGATTCAATGTTCATTCTCGCGTTCTCTGAGCTGACTGGGTGAATGACTTCACTTCTCTTTGTCATTCAAGTTATGACTGTAATTTTTGTTTCAATTATATTACAAATTATGATCAGTGACTAAATTTACGTGGATTTCCTCATGGAAACTTACACTATTTTTAGATAATGCATGCTTTATTACTCGCCGGAGTAAAATTATTTTTATTTAACTGTTATTGCATCGGTAAGCGTGCTCTAAGTAGAGCCGAAATATCCGATTTATAATTTTGTACCTTATTAATAATTAAAGATTGTTATAATGTTAACTTATGCACCGTCAACCGTGTTGTACTCTCAAAGCTTACTTCTTATTGTACTTCTTAATTTCATTATCAAAAATCCTTATATAGTTATTTATACACTTATTTGCTGAAATATATTTCGTATAATATAAAACTGTAACCTATCCAATGATACAGTACAATATACAGTTTACTACTTTTTTTCAAAAAAAGAGGTGTGCCGTGAAAATTTTATAGTTTTCTGTATTTTATCGCAGCCCGCGCTTACCTTAATACTGTCATCTGGTGAAGACATAGCTCATCGTCAGGTGAACCAGCCAAAGATTAAGGAACGCTCTCGAAACTCCGTTCCCGTCGTGTACAGCGGCTGGCAGTTCACCTGAAATTACATCGGGGTTATTACATCCTTCAGCTTATTGTTCAATTTATCAAACAAGGCTAAACGAAGAAGTAATCCGCAGCGACAGACACAATAATTGAAAAGCCAAGAAGAAAAACCAATTAAGTTTAAATTTCCGTGATCTTTCAGATTGTTTGCTCACACGAAGTTAAGTCTTTCGTGTACATATAAAAGAAATTGATATTTTTAACGTGATTAAAAAATTCTCAAATACAACTTTTAAATAAATAAATGTACGAGAATGTAACAAGATAATTTTTTATAAATTGTGATAGCAAAGTTTCAATATTACTTGTAACATAGATCAAATAACCTTTGTATTAGGTATTAATTATATGATACTTTTGATTTGATGCAATCTTAATTTTAAATAATAAAAAGCATTTGTTTCTTTTTCTGAGAAGTTTGCATTTTCAAGTTTAATTCGTTCTCCTTTTTAGCTCTTCAGGTGACTAATCATTATGTTAGCGTCACAACAAGAACATTTGCCGTAGTGAAGTCACCGAAAGCTTCTCGGATCGAATTAAATGGCTCGAAAATCGTGGTGTTAAAATATTCGATTTCCACAGAAAGCCCGTGCGACGGGCGTGCTTGCGCGCGTTTCTCGTCGCACAAGAACACATTTGTCATTTCATTAATGGTTGTGTTCCGTCTATAGGTTTTCCGTCAGATGCAAGCCGCTGCGGGTTGACGTATTTTCGTGGCCTCCGTTTAATCGCTCTTCGACCGAGTTACGTTTCCCAGATAATGGTTGAGGCCTCCGGGCTTTCGAGAAATTAGGCGGCTCTTATTAATGGCTCTTACAACGCTCATACGCTTCGATACCTCGCGTCCTTGCATTTAATTACATACACGAATATAGATATCTGTGGTCAAGATCAAATTAAAATGTCTCCGCGTTCAGTAAAATACTCTCAAATTGATATTCCTCATATCCTACGTCGGCTACAACTTTCTAAAAAATTGGCAATTTAATCTGATAATATAATTATATTTTTTATTGAATAATTTATTTAATATATTCATGACTTTAATTTCAATTAACTAAAAGAGAAACAATAAGCTAGTAATATCTATGCGCGCGCACGCACGCACGCACACAATACTGGCAGTGTTCGTCTTAAAGAATGGAATTAATTTTGATTCCTAATCAAGGTCTATATAACTAACCGCGGATTATTAATGATAAATGATCAATACTTATTAGTTGAAAAGTAAATAAAGGCCAAAATTATTTCCGTTCATAGATACTGCGAAATATATTATGAATAATATATTTATAATGTCATTATATTATATAAAGATTTTTATGCTTACCAATTCGTATAATTGACTTATATCTTATACCATTATTGTATTCAGTAAATTGGTTATTTAAAATGTTGATGATTTAAAATTATATTTATATTATTTGAATATATGCATATATAATAAGTACTATGATCATTTTTATATTTTGTTTACATCTTTTTTAAACAACTGTTAATTTTCCATATCTATATAATAATGAATAACAGCGGTAAAAATGTTATCGATTTCATTAAACTCATATATTAGATTGATCAGGTTCTCAATCATACTCCCCCTTTCACCATAATATGTCGCAACATATGGCACAGTCCCGAAATTAAAAATAAATACATTGTTAAGATTCCTTTCCATTTACTGCGTTTGCATTAATGATGAAACCTAATTCAACGATACCGCCGGTAAATTGCTTCTTTGTTTTGAGAACGCGGCTCGCTACTATTTCTTCTCTATCATGTCGGTATTATTCTGACGCCCTACTGCGCTTCGCTTTCCAATTAAAAAAGTTCTCGCTTTAATCGGGTAAAATATTTTTACGAGCTTTCAACCTTTCCGCAAAATAAAAACTCTTGATTTTTCCTCCATACGTATTTTCCCGTTATTCACACCACATATGTTTTCATAACAATGGAATGCGATGTTATTGATTAACTCATTAAAAGAGGTAAGATATTTATAAATAATTAATGTGTTTGAGTATAAATGGGTTTATTTATATAATTTATCCGATATATTGTACGTAAATCGAGCAAATGTAGGCAGACGTAAATTTTCACCGATTATTTGTTCTGATAATTTTCTCGAATGATAAAAATCGCTAAATTTGTCGAATTTACATAGTTTTTATTTTCAAATCGTCTCTCTTTGAGGCAAAATATTCTTGAAATTTTCGTTAAAATTTTTAATTTTTAATTTTATTAAAAACATTAACATATTTTATTAATTTGTTAATTTACACTTGCAATCTTCTATCCGCTTATTTATTAATCTGCATATCTCGACAAAATTGTTACTTACAATTAATAATAATATATATAAATTAAAACTGAAACTAATTCATTGACCTAACGTTCGGTTTAAATTGTTTATTATTTCACCCAACGAGGTATAATCGTCAGAAAATCGTCGGGATGTGCTTTAATCACCGAAGCTGCGTCAAAAATACCACAGAAATAATACCGATGAATACTTTTCGTTGCCAAAAATTTCCCCAAGCATTATTCCCTTGGCTATCGATCATATGAATCGTCCCGAGCATCGGCGTAACGTCCTTCCGGCCCGCGTCCTTCCTTTTCTGCTTGTCGGGATGCCCACCGATAGAAATCGCGGTCCTGGCCGTGTTCCAGGATCGCCGTGGAATTTGTCAATTCGTCCCACTCGATCACCGCCCTCCGCCTACCGACTTACAGCTTCTTCACTTCCCTCCGCCCTTCCTCTTCGCTGTCTTGAGTACCGCTGTCCCTTCGCCTACCCACTTGCTTCTTCGATTCTTCACCGAGTCTCTCGAGTCCTTTTCTCCCTCCTCTCCACAAATATCCCTTCAACTTCTTTACCATTTCTTCTTTTTCATCTTTTTATTCATTTCCAGCCTCTCTTTCTTTTACGTTTCGGTTTCTCTGTTTTCACCCTTTTTCTTCGTATCGATCTATCGATCTCATTTCGCACATCTTTCAAGGATTTTTTTTTCTTTACACGCCGCAGATCTTTCTTCCGGTTGGCTCGCAAAAAATCACGGAGATTCTAAGATCTCCTTTATCTGTCTTAATCCGGGCATTCGTTCCGGCAGCCACTCCGAGAGAGAGAACCCAGCATTTTTCAATGAAATACCACGGGAACACAGATGAAACGTCAGACTTGTGCCGATGCCGATGGCAGACGTCGGCCTTGTTGAGAACGTTCTTCGGCGGTTTAATGATTACCGAGAAGCTTCGAAGCTTGATCACGCGAGAGCCTCCTCCTTGCCTTCCTTTCTCATTTCATCGACAATTTTTTAATCTTCGCGTAGGAAAAAGGCTTCGACGAATTGCCGGTCACTTTTAACAAGAATCATCGCGACTTGGTTTCATTTCTTGAAAGTAATTTCGAGATAACGTACTTGAAAGGATGCCTTTTAGCCGTTCGATACCTCAATACTTCTATGGTTAAGTATAAAGCGCTAAGAAGATGTAAGTGAGCGAATCATTCGATGGATTATGTCGTGAAAGGCATAAAACTGCTTTAAAGTATTCAAAGTATAATAGAAAAGATAAAATATGAATTCTTTTAAATAAAAAAAATAATTGTCTCTAAACATGATATTTATCGATTTAAATTGACAAAGATGAATATTTTTCAGATATTTATTATCAGTATAAAAAATAACGTCATCTCGAAAATAAAAATGTAAAAGAAAAATAATTCAATAATTTACTCAATAATAACTTTTCTTTTTAAATTATCTCGATATGTTATTCGAGAAAGTGATATTTCCATTGCAAGGGCAAAGTAACTCCACATACATACATATCGTCATATCACAAAATATAGGTATGCTATAACAATCCGTGACAAAAGGCCACAGCCGCCGGTCTGTTCGCCGTTGTTCGGCTCCGTTCCTCATTGCTACTTCGATTCATGCCCGTTGGATACATTTCCTGTATGCGGCAGGGTGTCCGCCAACCTCCGGTGGCGAAGAGGCAGAACTTCCTATTGGCCACTTCCTATCCCGCTAGTTCAGCGTTAGGAATTCCAATTCCCGGCGCTTGTCCCTCGGCTGACCACAAGCCAGGACCTTAAATTTAATCTTTCGATTTGAAATTGAAAGGCCTGGATGTGTGAGAACTAAGCACTTTGTCTTAGCACGGAGTATCCGAAAAATATTCACGACGTTTTCTGTTTTTGTATTGTGTTTTTTAAATTAACTTTATTAATGATAGCCGTATCGAAATATATCCTACAATTAAAGATATCAACCGAGGTTTTGTGTGTGCTTCGTATTTATTGTATAAAATCGTAAACAATAGATATTATTTACATATTAATAATATGTAAAGGAATGTTGTGTTATCTATATAATATATACTTTTATAATAAAAATATCTTGATTAATTTCATTCTATGATCAATTTGTTAGTATAAAAAAAGTCAAACTTCTTAATAACTGCCTTGTTCTCGTAACTCGACCCGCATTTATGGCAGATTATTAAGTTTTCTGCTTTTAATCAATATAATATTAGCAATAAAAAAATTGCGACTTCTGTTTTTTTTTTTTTTGAAAGACAGATCTTAAGCATTTTGTTAAGATAACCTTAAGAAATTTCTTTTAATGCATAATTTGTGACACAAAAGACGGTCATCGCGATGACACATAGTGTGCTTAATGTCAACTTCTGGTCGTATATACTTGGTAAAGATAACAGAAAGAAATTGATGATGAGGTCATAGAAAAGGTCTGAGATCAGTAGGGGAAACTCTATGATTTATGCTTCGATATGTATCCTTCAGCTGTGTTCTTCGCAGCGCGCTATTATTATAAATCTGGAAACATCCAACTACGATTTATTGCCTCGTTATTCAATCTCTTCATTATTTACCGTTGCTAAATCAATTTTCGAGAGCAAAGTATTAAAGACAACAGTTTTCCATGATAACACATTTAACTATTTTTTACTTTTATTTACTTGCGTCTCTTAAAAAAAGTTTGTGTGTGTGATATATAGATATTCATATTATTTATCGTTAAAAATTTAGAGAAGCAGTGGGCAAGTTTTGAAATATCCTGTATACGAAATATTAATAAAGTTAAGAAAACGGTGATCACACACATACACATACACATACACTCACACACGCACATTGGGTTCGAATCGAAGGCGGAAGGCCATAAGTTGGAGCGGCCTTTCGATGTGGGTTATATTTTTCGAATATATCGGGCCGACCCTGCGCGACACCACGATCACGTACTAGAATTTAGTATCGCTTGCTTCCTACGACTCTGTGGTAGGAATCTGAAGTCGACGACAGAAGGACCGAATTGCCACGAGAGCCACGTTCCGGAAAGGACCTTCGTCTCTATTACTTTACCTTACTCCAAGCTCGGGTTATTCTTAGCCTTCGGCGATTTTAGCGGCCGTCGCTCTTTTGACAGCAAGGAAATACATCAATTCTTAAACGTCTCTCACGATTATTTGGACAATTGAAGAAAAGAAATTGAAGTTTTGCGTTCAGAGCTTCTTTACTCTTTTTCTTTCAACAACTTAACATTACTTCTTCTAACACACGCAACAAAATAAGTATAGCAACAATTGTTAAATTTATATATTTATATTAACTTCCCCGAACTAGATATAGTGAAGACTTTTATGATATCTGATTATTCGTTATTATATTATCATTATTATCTGATTATAACGAGCTAATAAAAGCTTAAAACGTTGTTAGCAATGCATAATTAATTATATTATTTCCAGAAATCAATCTGAATGTGTGTATTAATAAATCATTGACATTTCCTGGACATTCAGAAGTGACAATCTCTATTTCGAGGTTTTATGTAATTACCCTCCAAATAAATTCCTAAAATGTTTATGTAGAGCAAAATTTTCTGTTAAGAAAGAGAAGGATTTGTGCTTAGAAAATAATTAAAATCTCAGATCAGAGATTAGATTGTTATATCTAAATGTTCAAAAAAGAATCAGTAGTTAACGATAAAATTAATTATTTCAATCAATTTTAGAGCACTCTTAATTAACTATGCACTGGTAAGCATCTCAAGTTCTTATTTGTCCTTTATTATTATCCAACGATTAAATATTAGACAATATTTTAACATTTTTAATTAATTAAAAATTAATGCATGCAAGCCTTTAATCAGCGAATTGTTGACTTTTTCCATATCGATCCGTTGAAAAAAAATGTGCAATAAAAGGACAATAGTTAATGAAATTCGTATCTTTCCCAAAATTAGATCAGAATCAATTAATCAAGACGGCGTTCTACCGTGACCGCGAAATTAAAGTCGCGGTAGACGCCAGAATGGAACGAAGGCTCCTTGTAATTGGCTTAAGGACATTCGGCTGGAAATTCAGGCCCCGAGAGCGTACCTTAATGACCCAAACATTGCGCGGTTCTGAGTTGATTAGCGGCGGAGGCATTTCGGGGCCGGGTGGCATTTTAATTGGTCCTGCCTAACCTTCGCCCTCGCGCTCGTCTCGAGCTACCCAAGCCAGACCAGACACGAAAGAGAAATTACCGGATTACGTCACTGAGCCACAGGGCACGGCTGTATCTTACCACGGAACGATTTCTCATGTGAAGCTACGTCTCTGGAAATGTTCGAGGGAATGTCGTGTGCCTTTAGCAGCTCGTGAAATAAGATTCCCTCGAGCACAGACCTTCAACCGAAGACTCGGTCTCGTTACCGGTATTTGTGTAAATGCCCCAACGAGATTCTCTTCCATTAATTGATTTCAAATTTACATATACATGTAATGTAGTGGGTATCGTAGTGACAGATCTGTTGCAGATATGAAAGGTCGATTGTTCATAATTTTCGAAAATATATTATTTAAATCTCCCTGTACTTCGGAGCACATTGTGGAATGTAACGCGATATAATTTTCACATTCAAAATTTATAAACTTTATAAGTGTGATAGCAATAAATTTGCGGCACATTTCATCCTTTGTTCCTTCAAAGAGTGTAGCGAAATTTATGGTTTATTAAAAGCAGAATTTCAATATAAACACAGAGCGAGTAACGAAATTTGTGGATTACAAGTAAAATTTCATTATCTTTCAAATCACTTTCTGTATGTATGTACCAAATAGATGAGATTAGCGAAAACTAATCTCATTTACTACGTATTGGGGTTCTAGTTAGTGAATTATTTACAGACACGCACATACAGACAATAATTTATTCGATTCGTTGTACACATTGCCTAATTCCTGATTCACTAAACTTAATTACGCTTTGACAATCGACTAAAGGTAAAATCATTAAAACATAGTTTAGTTAAAATCAAGCTTTAACAAGAAGACAACGTTTCAGTTAATTAAGCTGCAATATTAAAATAATTTATAAAATTTAATTAAATTTCCATAGATGTTATTGCTCACGATGCATTCTAATTACAGTTTCTCGATTAAGTATTATGTAGTTTGTACTTTATTCAACTTTATTATCGCATTATTCATATTATTCATATTATATGCAAACATTGCGGAAAATGACTTTTTGGTTAAATATTTAAAACAATCGAGTTCAAAATCCTAACATCGTATAAAATAATAATTTCAAGTTTATATTTGGTATACTTACCTTAACTTAAAAAATTTATTAAGAAATAATCTTACTATTTATATATTATCATAATATATATACTTATAAAAATTAAAATAAAATAGAAAAAATTAATTAAAAAAAAAAATTTGTACAAAAACTTGCGCGCGTTATAATATATGTAATAATTATAATCAAATTAAATTCAATTTTTTACATATTTCTTTTCTAAAAAGGGATGTTAAATACATTAAAATGTAAATATATATCTAGAAGGCAGGATCAAAATAAATATATTCAAAATTGAATATCTAATAATAAGTAGGTGAGGATTTGTCTCTCATAACTTATTCTATAGCTCATAAAATACTTGAAGCAACTGGTATCTGCTCATTTTATCTACCTCATTTTTCTGACGCGTAATACAATAGAGAATTTAACTCGCTAATAATCTTAGTCACGTGCCAAATGGCTCGAATACATTAATGACAATTGAACTGGCAGACTCAATTCGATCAATACCGGAGCACGGAATCCCTGCGGCTGACATTGTTCCTAATGCGTCACAATACCGTTTATCTCGTACTTTGGTCAATGTGTGAATCGCTTATATGAATGCCCCGAGCGAGATGACCGCTTTAAAGCTTCATTTTCACGAAATACGCCACGATATTGACTTGTGCATTAATAAGCTATTTCCATGTACAAGAAGCCTTCTACAGAGAAGTATTGATATGTAAAATGTGATTACTTTACCCTCAAATTTACAATAAATACTTTTTCCTTATTTAAAAAATTCTAAACACGAAAATAAAACAAACAGAAGCAGTTATGCTCTTGAATCAAATATCACGTGTTAATAAAGAGTAACGTCATTACTCGACTTATATTTAATTATTTATATAACCGAATAACTATTAACAGATAGAAAAATTTTATAATCTAAATGAAACAACTAAGCTAAATTTTTGGTTAAAAAAAGAGGACACATGAAGCTTTCTTCAGAAAAAATGTAATACTTAGATATTATCATATACAATATATACGTAAAATTAAAATTCCCAATTTCATAAATTTCTTTTCGATCGAGACTGATTTCCATTCAAGCACCTCAGAATTCATTTAAACCTTTATACCATTATAGGAAAAAACTTTATGAAAAATTTAAATTTCCCTCTGAATACGTATAGTCTCGGTATTGAAAGAGGCTAAAATCTAGTCGCGCGAGAAGCTCATGGGCAAAAGCCCAACGTCACAGAGGCGAAATCGCGGCGCGACGCTATCGCGGCCACCCTCCGTGCTGCAAAGTCGTCCGTCTTGCGCGAGTGCCTTATTATGCTCGTCCGAGGTTAACGCCATTCTTATCCGTGCACGTGAGCCTCGGGTCAGGAAGCATTAGACGCGCTTTAGCAGACGTGAGCCCGTCGCTGCCGCCGCTCCGGAATAAAGCTCGCAAATGGACGAAAAAAGTGGTCGCACGATAACGCCGCGCTCCTTTCCTTTCCCGTCGAGGTGTATTCACTGCCCCCCCCGTTCGCGCCGGTGCAACCCCCTCGGTCCCCACGACTCGCCCCATTTCCATGTCGCCGTCACATTAGGCTGCTGGCATTTCTATTTCCATGAAACGTACATCCCGGTCGTCGTCGTCGTCGTCGTCGTAGTCGACGTCATCGTCGTCTACACGAGGTTGCTAACGGCGAACGACGACGCGACGTTGTATAAAGATTGCGCCTAGTGCGCGGTAAACGACGTTGTTTAATCTTACGCTATTGTGCTTCCGTTATTCACGCGCGGTGGCTGTCGGACCGTCGCGTCGCGTCGCATCGTAGAAAAAAATCTACGCGACTGGTAGTAACGCCGAAATATATACGTTCATATCTTTTGTGATACACTCGATGTGTGTTGGTGGAAAACGAAAGATAAATTCCATGTTCCATGAGACGTGAGAGTCTTCTATCTGAATTTATAGGTAACGTGAATCAAAATCGAAAAACTGCAAGTTCCTATATACATTTCCCGCGCTTCACAAAGTTTTCTAAAACTCAAAGTTTACATTTTCTTTCATACGCAACTTGGTATCTTTATCTCGGATGTTACGTACTAAAGAGAAGCACGAATTTCACACAACAAACGTGAAATAATAATAAATTACCGAGTGAAAAGAGATTTTTCTTACAATTTTCCCCATTTAGTGTTCACTGATTAAAACCGTCTCGGGAAATTAATCTCAATGAAAACGTAATTCGCGAAATTGAAGCGACGCTGTTGCGACAGCAATGAATGCACTCGCGAGGAATGAAGCGATGACGCGGCTGAGGAAGATCAAAGGTGCGTTTTCGAGATTATGACAGGCGCACGAAAGATTAAGATTTCCTTGCGCTGAGTTTACTTTTGAGAAGAAGTGGCTTCCGGAATGAAGGCGAGTCGTTGAAAGCAGCGCGTATTATGTCCGCGAGAAAAAGAAGACAGACGCTGTGCTTTCGTATATCTTCTCTCTTATCTCTCATTCCTTTATCGGCGTCTGTTCATCTCGAGAATACAGATATCCCGGCGAGAAAACATCGCCCTTCGTTGGACGAGGGAAGACCGTCCTTTTTTTTTCTCCGCCGTCTTGGCAAACGCCCGAGTTTCGTTATGGATCATCGAGAAAGGAGCACAATGCACATTCTGCGCATTGTCGAAGTATCAAAAGATTTGTGCCATCGTCAGCTACATCAAAAACGGACACGGCGCCTTCCGAGCTCCGACTGTCCTCGCTTAACGTTTCTAAAAGTGCATTGATCCTGTCAACGAAACACGAAACCGTTTCCCCTGTTTCTCACGGAAAGATACGTGATCTGATTCCCCGAAACGACTTTAATATTGCATCGAGTTTCCAGCAAGGCACAAACGCACAAGTCGTCCTGCTAAAAACTCGAGGATGATTATATTCTCGATGCATTATATTTCTCGTATTCTCTCATTCTCTCATTTTATTTTCTTGTATTTTACACTGATTATTCTTTGATATATTTTTTACTACAGAAGCAATTGTCTTTTTTCTTCGTTTTATCTAATAAAATAGAATATCGTTGTAAATTTATTTGTATTGGACGCATTATGCTTTAATTTTGGCAATTACGTCTTAAAAATAACAAATCATCTGTAAAACAAGTCTCTTGTTTTCAATGTATCATAAAAATCAACGATTTTTTAATAACATTATTTTATCACAAACATATTTGTATTGTGTATGGTCGAAAGCGTAAGTTTCGTGAGTTGTTTATTCTTCTCCGATTCTTCTTGGTGCTTTTCACAATGGGATTTTCTTGTATTACGCGCATGAAAACACATTTCGAAAATAAAATTTCCAAGTTTCATTTCAATTAAAAGCATCATACCTTGTCTGAAATGTCACAATAAATAAAACATTTTTTCACAGAATAACGTTTTCGTTGTAAACATTATTATTGTAAATATTTACCGTACCTACATTACATTTAATCAATACTGTAAGATCCGCTGTTTGTTTCCACGGCTTCTGTTTTTCTAGGCGATCACGACTAAAAGCTTTAGGGATCAACGCCCTTCCATCTTTTACCGTAGAACGAGCCGTAAAAAGACGTTTCTTCTTTTGTATGATGAGATAAGATATATATTTCCGAAGTGCTATTACTGGATTTTGTCTCTACTGAAAGCCTCAGAAGATTATCACTCTTTTCTTTCGGAACGTAACTTCGACGAGAATCCAATTATGTGCATTTATCCTATGAAATCATATTTTATATGTCACAGAGTCTTTTTTTATACAATCAAGATCTCTCAAATAAAACTCCCTAAAACTCAAAGAGAAAAGACAGTATATATTCTCGCGATAGATTCATTCAAGCGCCAATGGGTCTCGCAGAAATTTTAGTTCCATACAATGTTAACGTCATAAACTAGAAATATATTTTTCATCTTTTCTGTATATATCGTGGCGCGATTAGGCACATTGAAATTGATGGAATCGAGCACGATCCGGAAGTCGTGTGAGAGCTACGCTCGAATAGCTGAATGGATAATGTTGCGCAGGAACACGGCCTCTTCTCTCCTCCGAGTTTCTCGCCGAGTTTTCGGTACATCTGCTAAGCGCATTATAGGATAAAGAGGAGTTTCCCATCTTACTGATGTTCGCCTCGGAAAAAGCGTACGCTCTACAAGGGATTTCTTCGTCGTCCTTACATCTCACAGTCGCATTACATATTGCAAATTGCTTCCAGATTTATAATTAATAGCTTATTTTATGACACATCGTCATAGAGCTGTGCGAGTAGTTTTTCCTATTCTTTGAGATTTTTATCAAGCTTTCAAAAGAATAATAAGAGTTTTTCCGTCATTATAGTATTCACTTTTCTCCAACGAATATTTCATTTCCGATAGTCCTTGCGATAATAAATTTGGTGAATTAAAAAGCTCAGAAATATTACTCATGAAATAATTGAGAGAAGTCTTTTTACGGTAGTTCTTATTTCATATTGACGCGTTCGTTATTTAAATAGCAAAAACTGAGGAAAGTTTTTCATGATACATCCGGTCGCTGATAAATCAGACATTTTTCAAAAAGCGCAAAGTATTCGGGACATCCATTTCGTCGAATTCGTTCCTGGATGGTATAGAGTCGTGGAAAAGCTGTTTTCTGGTGGCACAGCCCCGAGCGCGCGCGCGCCGCGTGATAAAATGTAGGACAATATTTCCTTATCACGTAAATGCGGTCAACTGGAATAAATTAAGCGTCCTCGCAAATTTTCGGAAATACCGGCGGAGGATCGTGCGATATAATGAAGAGCTACAGCGACATTAACATTCTATATTGCCAGAAAGAGAAAGGCGGCCCGTCGTAACCGCGTAGCGCGCGCGCGCGCGGTTAGCGCGTGCTGTATCCAGAAATAGCAGGGAGCGAAAAACGTGCCCGCGGGGCTCAACCGTGAGTAATCACCGTGCAAATCTCCTACGATTTATACCTTGTTTCGTATTCCCGCCGTCCTTTGCGCGACGAGCAGGTCCATTCAAGTTTGATAAGTAACTACCAGACTCGTCGCAGAAACTTGCTCTGCCTTCGTTAAACGGCGCGTAAAGCACGAAGCAACGAAGATATGCATGTAAAAAGTTCACGTGCAGACTTAACAAGAAAAAGCACTTAAGAAAAAAAAATTGTTCGTCTCGTCTGTCGAAGCTTCAGTAAATGGGAAAGAATAAATTTATTTTCTTCTGAAAACAATTGCGTTATTGAAGATAATTTCTCAATTTTAAAATATTAGAAGAGGATGGATGGAAATAGATGCAATTTTTATAAATACACATTTCAATATTATAAACAGACAAAAACACTTGAAAGATCTTTTTAAAACGCATCAATTATTATAATAAACATTGATATGTTTGCAATGTTTGATGGTAGTGAAATTTTAACGTTTTACACTTCGACTATGCTAAAAAATTCTGCCAATCAATAATATTCCAAAAATTTTAATAATAAAAATATTTTCTCAAAAAGTGTTGCCTCTTCGTGAGTATAGAGCTGTAAAACTTTTTCAGATAAATTCCAAGCAGAGCACACTTAGAATTTATATAAATATATATCTTCTCCTTTTCGCGCTGTTAAAGTCACCCTTAAAAGTCAATTTCGGTAACTTTGAGATTTCCGGAACTTGAAACTTGACATACCTTCACGCAATCGTTCGTTTGAGCTTTAGAAATGCAGCTTTGTACGTAGAAAGGTTCTACGCGCTTCTGCGGAGCGGAAACTGCTAAACGGGAAAAGTCACAGAAACGGACTGAAAGGGAATCGTCATTCGGTCATGACAATTCAAGTTTCAAAATTGTTAATCCATAGTGCGCATTCTGATCTGAAGTCTCCCGCGCGGCTATGAGGGAACTTCGTCTCTGGCTTTGATAAGTAACGGCCGACGTGACCGGCGGAACCGTCTCCTCCCTTTCGGGACGAGAGAGAGGGAGAGGTTGTAACGACGGCACACACGTGTGCACGTAAAGGACATACTCACCGTTAAGAACGTGGACCGCGACGGTGGTCTTGGCTTTGCCGGGCACCATGCAGCTGTAGTTCCCCGCGTGCCTGGGACTGGCTCTCTCCACGATGAGAGTACTGACGATCACAAGGATCTCCTTGCCCGACGTGATCTCTGTCGTTCTGTTCTCGCTGGAAAACGAAATCGAGCCGTGAGTTTCTATCCGCGAGTTTCTCTTTCCTGTCCAATTCACGTTCGTACCACGAACGGAATACAGGCGGATATACAGGCGGAATACAGGCTGTTCCTGTGTCCTTTTGGCTACGAATTCTTTAACCAATCTGAAGTCTATATACTCTTAATCTTAAAGTCGATAACATAGAAATTTCATTTGATACCATTTTATTACAAAACTTAAATAACTTTGCAATTTAAATTAATAAAATAAATTTTCTTTTCCTCTAATGCTTAAAAATTAAAATTCTTAAGTCAATTTCAAGATGTCGTCAATATGATTTTGATATCTATTCGTAGATTCTCAAACGTTGTTATTCATAAATTATTATACCTTGACATTTCTGTTAAAAAAAAATATCAACTTTATATTTTACAAAAATAAAAAATTACGAGGTACTTATAGAATACCTTGCATATGTACGTTATCGTTAAGTAGCTACGAAGAAGAGAAATAGAGATAATTTCGTTGAGTGAACATAAAATGCTGTTGGAGAGATTCCTAGTCGGTCCTGCTACATGTCGGTTTCGACCAGACGTTGCCCGCCGATTTAATTAAGAAACTCGTTTCGGGACTGAGCGATGAATTTATCGTGAGAGCATATTATTTGAATTTCGTATACTTTCATAGACACAGTAAGAGCCAATATAGAGCGGAACTAAAACTTCGTTATTCGATATCATTTGAAGATATTTATTTTTCTTCATGCATAAAAATTTTTAAAAATTGAGATTTGTATTTATATTAATCGCGCATTTAATTGTACGAAAACGCTCCTTAACATTTTTTTTATCTAATCTTTATCGCATCAAGTTCATAAACGTAATAATTAAAAATTTATATATGTTTATATATTTTAGAAGTAAAAATAGATAAATAAGAGTTCTTAAAATTTCGTTTGAAGAAAATATCATGCAAAAAAGAACTTACAATTACATAAAAAATCTTTTTTCAAGGCTGATGTCATTATTACAACAACGCTAAATCGTTCAGAGACATATATATCTCATACTTTTCTTCATAAATTTGGTATCAGAGAGCTATCGATATGAAGTGTTTATAGAGTACACAAAGATGTTCGTTTCTATATGGAGGAGAAATTGTAGAACTGTAAAGTAGGGTACGATCGTGTTTGCGCCGAGCGTGAATATTCGCCTATATTTCAAGCGTGCATTTTAACGCCTTATTGCTTCGAGTTTCTAACAGAAAATCTATGAAGATTATTATTTTTAGTATATACGAATAAATAATATTTCAATATTTTTTTTACAAAATTGCGTCAACAAAATAATCTATATCCACATATATATGCAAATGTAGATATTTTGGAAATTTTTTATAAATAACTATGCACTCCCCCCAAAATCTATAATCAAAAATAAGTATAACATAATTTTTTATTTCAATTTATACAGGAGAATAATGAAGAAGTTTTAGATTCCAATTATCGTTCAGAAGGAGCAAAAAGCAAAATGTGGAAGATCGAAGAAATAATGGGATCAGGAATTTTCCTTTTGAGAATGTAAATTTCAAGCAAATCTCGAAGCACTTACCTATACTAACTTTGTTACGATTTGAGAATTTAATTAAAAATCTGCTTTACGCTAGAACTGCATGCAATAGAATTGTTCGGGAAAAGTTACAAGACGTCATTTCTTTCTTTCTTCGTAAGACTGCGCAAAGTCTTATGTCACATTAAATCAATTACAAAGAAATTCGCGACGATATTATATTCATTTCTATTTTTTGCCAATAATATATTTTGTATTAAATCGAATAGATTTAGATTTAAAACCAAACAATATAGAAAATACCGAATCCTTTCTAATACATTTCTGAGATTTCTAACACAAATTTTGTAGTTTCTTAATTAATTATGATAAAAAAAATCACGACTGTCTTCGCATAAAATCTTCACGAATTTAGTGCTAAATGTGAAATACAAGTATGGCCATAAAATGCTGTTTATAAAAATATAATGCTGTTTATATATAAATAATAGAAAAGATAGAGGATGGAGAGCACAGCAGAGTTGTAGACAAGTTTTTAAGAAGACGCAACGGTAAATGCGTTATTGGATAGTCCAGGGAAAACTTATTTTCTGAAATAATACAATCTATAGAAGGAGCGATCGCAACTATCGAAACTATCCTAAATCGGAGGACAAACGGTCGCAATACGCAACGATGGTTTGTTTCAAGCACTTACCTAATGTCCTCTGTAAGTGTCTCGTCTCCTCTAGTCCAAACGACGGACTCGTTGAGCGACTCGAGCACGTCTCTTGCCTCACACCTGAGCCTGAGAACACTTCCTGCCTTCAGATGCCTTTCTTTGGAAACTATACGTCCAGAATCATCGCTGATCGTCAGAGTTGGCGCTGTGACATAGTTTAAAACATGATCAGTCAGCATTGATTGCCACAGATTTTTTTCGAGCTTACATGTGAGCAATAATTTAAATAAATTTCAATTTGAATTCTCATAAAATTATTACGTAATAAATATGACTGCCATATGCTTTTTAATGAGCAATATTTGCATATAGTAAAATAAATACGTATGAATTTTTTTAGTTAATATTTTGCATAATTCAGATTTAAATAAATTGTATTAAAAAGAAAAAGCGCACACACACACACAAAATTTTTATATAATAATTAAATAATGTAAATTTATATTATATTGATATCAATAATTTTTATTAAATCTAATAAAATATTATTGCTTTCGTCAACAACATTTTGAGAATAACTTGAACGCAAGTTTTGAGTATATATTTCTATTCAAATATAGTAACGCAAATGCAAAACGCACTTAAAAAATATCGGACAGTTACAATAGGAACATAACGCATATATCGAGACGCTTGTTCGAAAAGACGAATGTAAAAAAGTGCAAGAGAAAAATTTATTGCAACCACCATGCTTCTCACCCGGAAATTCTTTACTGAAAGAAGAAGGATATGAGGCATATAACCTAGCATATAACATCTACTTCCGCTTCAGTTAGGCGAACGCGAAAGCAAAACGTATCGACCTGCGGTTACATCATCCATATCGATAAAAGCTGTCGGCAAAAAGCTTTCTCTTCGATGCACCGGACGTCCGCTCGCGCGCGAGTTTTCGTGCGAGGAAATTGGGAACGGATTGTTCGTGACCAGATGCGTAAACGCGTCTCGAAAACGTGTGCCGATTCGACTTTTCTCCCGTAGCTTGCGTAGAATTGGCACGTTTGCGAAAATAGAGTCTCAAAAGAATCGCAAGCGAGCCCGTTGTTGAAATTCAGTACAACCGTCCAACAAACGATTCTCAAGTCGACTGCTATGCAAATTTGATGATATCAACTCACTCGATACCTCTCTCTCTCTCTCTCTTTCTTTCTCTTTCTCTCTCTCTCGTTCCTTCTCCGAATGTTTCGTTTTTGTTCTGCCTACATGTTATCAGCTTTTGTAAATTGTATGCAGCAGTTGATAAATTATGTGACGTTAAAATTTCATGATTGAATTGTACATTTTATGAAGATTTTTAAGAAATTAATAATTCGATGACGTTAATTTTAATGTTGTAAAAATATGAAGATATAATTTATTAAAATTTAAAGATCTACGAACTTCAGAGATCGTAAAATTCCGAATTTATATAACTTTATATCTTACAATATCAATTTAATCCATTTGGTTGTTATTTCAATATACGTTTTTACTACCACTTTCAAAGAAAGATTTTCAAGTAAATCGCAAGATAATGCTAAATCTATAAAGATAATACAGATCACTTCTTTCGGTAATCAAAAAGGACAATCAAGTAAATAGGAAATGTGTCAATGTACGGTCGAAATGGATCTTTTATGTCTATAATAATATTACTTACGTGAATTTATGTACCTACATTTTTCTTGCTTACCAAACGCATTGTTACTATCGAACTTAAAACGCAGTCTTAAGCTGAAGAATACAATCGCATAATTAAAATAATAATCAGTTTAGCTTGTTAAGCGAGAATATATATAAATTCACGTGAATAATATTATCAGGCACAAAAGATTCCTATCTATAATACTTGATTGTTTATCATAATCAGTCATAATTCACTTAATATGATTTATATTTTCACATGTAAAATTATATTGAACGTTGGAAAACTAAACGTAAACTAATTACTTTATCATATAAATTACTCGTGGAATTCTTATTCGCGTTTAAATTATGTTCGAAATTGACTATTTAATATTTGTCGGAGATAGTCAGACTAAGAATTCAAGTAAATATTAAAAGGAAAATTTTCAATCATTCTTTATAACTTTAATAACCTTAATAAAAAATAACGAGGATGTTCTATTGAGCTTTTACTTCTTCAATTAAATGAACGAGAACGCTTTGACGAGTACATAACACTACGGTACTTTTATTAAGAATGAATATCTTGCTTTAATTAATTCAAGGAATCTTTAATTTTAGATATTTTCGATATTAATATCACATCATCAATGTCAATTAAATTACAAAGAAAACGAAAATGAAACAAATGTGGACGAATCAATGGCGCGAATAATTTAAAATCCAAAGTTTCTATGATAAACGAATGAATCGTTTATCAGCTAAAGATAACTTAATACAATTGATTACGTAAGTATACGAGTTACAGTAGGATGCTTTCAACACACTTGCTGAAACACTCAGGCAATCCCTTGATTAATGTCCACGATACTGGGGATGCGACACGGCGAAACCACTTAGGGTGAAATGAAGCTGTCAAGCAGGAGACCTAGCTCGATACATGAGTGCCTTTGTGCCGGTAAAAGCGAGAATTCGAAAGTTAAAGGGACTCGATGGAATGTGCTTTAACTACCTGATGCACTTTGGCGATGGACCTTATGCCGAGCATAATACTGTCATATAATTTTGAATTTTCTTTCTAAGCATATAAAGTTCAGAAGTATTCATTACACAGATATTTATAAATTGGATATTTAACGTATAATATAACCATTTTCATCATACAATTTATGAATTTAAATCTACCAAGGCTTTTAAATAATAAATATCTAAATGAAAAATCTTAGAAATAATAACGAACTGATATCTTGGAAAAAGGTATCATCGTAAAACACGTTCGACGGTCATATCCGTGCTATCATATGACGACATGATAAATGTTTTCGTATAATAAAAGATACTCAAATAAATTACTTAAATAGATGGGACGGGCAATTCATCATGCTATCAACCAAACTCCGCGTCTAAATAATCACAATATATTGCAAATAAAAAATTATTATAAATGCGATCATTAAAAACTGATGAAAAGCTTAGTATGAATTTGACGGATCTAAATTAAGGACAGATTTCGCGAAGAATTTTCTTCTCTACTTTCGACAAACGTAAAACATACCTACGGACTGCTGAGCGTTCTCTTTACGATGATATCCGTAATGACCATAGTAATCGCATCTCGATCGTGCATCTAATGCGCGGATTCAATTTTCGAGTTGTCGATTAACGTTCACGTACCGTGCTCCGGATTCAGTCTAGCAAATAATCTCCGTGCGAACGACGGCTGTCATTCTCACTCGCCGTTAAAACTACCGGTACGCGGTCGCTCACGGCTCCTTTTTTAAGCTTAAGTAATTACGTAATATCAGGCCGAGGTCGTTGACATTTTCTAACTTGCTCGGCGTTGAAAGCTTTGCGGGATATCGACAGCTCGGCTCGCGCTCGCGCGCGAACGTTTTTGGGCGAATTTTCTTTTCCGATGAGAACAGACGCTGCGGAATTCGATGGAGAATTTAATCCAGTCCCAAACGGAATTGAGGGAGAAAAAGATTGAGAGAAAGAGAAGGGGGTGGGCAGAGGGAGAGAGGGACAGAGATAGAGAAAGAGAGAAAGAGATATGAAGGGAGAAAAAGAGATATCGAAAGAAGAACTGCGCGCGCGTCTGTAATTTCTTTTGGCGGATCATTTTTTAAGCTCCTTTGGGACGAATAGTTAGAAGGGGAAAGGGCGACGAATGCGGAGAGGTGGGCAATCGGTCGCTTGCTCTCCCTGGGGAAAACGCCGAAGTCGAAGTTGCCGGAAGGATAGTATTATTTAAATTGGATTTCACGATTCCGCGCGACTTCGATCTACTGTCCGCGCTCGAACTTCGTCACTTTTTCGTTCCCACGAGTTTACGCGCCGCTTATTAAAATCCCTCATGGCCGGGGGGATGAAGCCGATTCCAGAAGAGACATTTGGGAAAGTGCAGCCACCGCCGCGGCACCTTAAAGTTTGCTCTTTATCCGAAACTTTGTGTCGCGAGGAGTCTAAAAGATGTCAAAAAGACGTCATAATCTTTTAGCATTTCTTAAGATGTCTTTTACATATTTTTGCGTTTATTTGAACTTAGACAGAAGAGTTTAATCCTTTTAGATCCCAGTGTCTGTTTATTAGCAAAACTTGTTAGTTGATTTGATAACAAAACTGTTGATCAATAATTTTTAATAAAAACTTAAATACCCATGCATTAGAAAATTGAAAGTAGGCTTCAAAGAGCTTGTGGTGCTCTCATCAATCTGATTGAGTGTATTGAAACGCAAGAGCTGCAAAAATATTTCCTGTGGAATGTCGTCTATTTCAGTCAAATAAAATCGAGAATTTTGTTTTTTAGATGCAGCTGCAAAGATATGAATGGCATCATTGAAGGATCGGGATATTAAAACATTGCGGATTTCTTGTTAAACCATTCAATAAATACTATGCGGCATGAATAATTCCGGTATAGTCAGTCTTTATCTATGCCTTCAGCATAATTAATTCCGTACCAATCCATTAAACGGAACGAATTTTGCCGAACTGATCGTGCACCTGGCACAAGTACTCGAACAATTCCTTTTCCACGCTGTGTTCATGTGTTAGACAAAGTGGAAATTATAAAATACCGCGCGTCGTTCAACATTTTCCGGTTATTTCAAGTAAAACTTTATTATCTATTTTTCCGCGTTTAAATAGTTTTCACACAATTGATTACGTTTATCGAGTAAAATGTCGAAATGCATTTTTTGATATTATTTTTGTAATCAAGTAGTAATTGAATTAAAAACTTATAAAGATTTAAAACCCATCGTCGTATGTGTTACACAAGATTTTAAATAATTATTTTAATTTTCTTTTTCTTATATGTAGCGTAAAATATTTTCAATTGCCAATAATATATTAAATATTAATGATGATCAACGAAATTATCATCTACTTTCTCTTTTTTTTCTACCATCTCTTATATAAAAGTTTAAAGAAATTCCTAAAAATTCAAGTTATACTTTTTATATAAAAAAATAACTTGTGAAATATTCTTAATAAATTAAAAATGTATACATATTGCACGGGATAAGTGTCAAACAAAATATAAATATAGATAATTCATAAATATCTCACAAGCCTCTAATTAAATTAAAATCGATAGAAAATCGATAAATAAAAAATAAATATTTATTGACATTATTAATGCAGAATACATTCTGCATGTTCTTTCAATGTTCTTTGTAACAAATATGTATTTACAGATTAATTTCATAGTAGTGAATTCTATAGCAGTGCACCATTAGCAAAATTGTTTACATTGTTATATTTTATCTCAGATATTGTAACATTTAATTATACTGACAGTATAAGTATTTAATTAAAACAAATCAGAAACTAGAGAAAAAAAGTGCAAAAATAAAACATCGAGAAAAAAGAATAACAAAAAATTTTTTAAATAAAGATGTAATCTTTTTTAAGCAAGATAAGCAGTGTTTGCCGCACAAATCTTGTAATTATGAAATATTGGATAATTCTAAAAAATGATAGAGAATATCCTCTTATAAAAGATTTTCTTGCAAAAACAAAATCACTTTCAATAAACGATTTAATAAATCACTTGATGCGAAGACATGTGTCATAAATATCATCGTGGCTTTCATGATATAACAAATGGAGTCAGATGAATACTGGTTCAACTTTAATATTAATCATATCGATGATCGATGGATATCTCGCATGATGTATCTGTCTCTTTACGATTGATCGTTCATTTTAGAAATATTCCGGCTATGTCAACTATGTAGTTTCATAAAGTATAAGATTTGACAAACGCGTATTTTGATTATTTTACTTATGGATTAAATCGAAAATCCGTCGATATATTATATAGAATATTTCACAAAACCTTCATCAATCTCTTAAGCATATTCTCTAACAGAAAAAGAATTCTGTTGTTCACAAAGTTTTAAAACTTGCAATATTAAATATTTCAGTAATCAAACGTTAGTTTAAGCAAAATTGGCTTAAAATTATTCAAAGAATAAACTTTAATTATTATCTACTTGTAATATTCTCGAGCACTTAATTTAATAAAGTCTTCGAATTTTCAATAATAATAAATTCTATAATTATCGTAAGCAATTCAAATGTTTAAATAAATGTTTTTTAATAGCACCCAAACACATATTTTTCAAATATAAAATATATTTGACAAAATTATTTAAAATAAAAAACATACATTTATATGTCAAAGTTAGTCAAACTCGATACTGATCATGCTATGTATAAAGAATGAAAAATATTCCAATCGTTAAAACCAATAGCGCCCAACAAGGGAAAAGTTATTTTTATACCACAGTACGATGATTGGTTTTTCTGAGTGTCTCTCGTTCGCGATATCTTCGTTCTCTTTGAAATTAAGCGTTTAAATACGCTTCGTATTAAAACATAGCACGCCACAATTGTTTCGCGAATACTTCTTTGACCGTGTTCGCTGTATGTATATGTATATTTTGATTAAATTTTATGTGTCTGTTTAATTGCAAGGAGAAATTCTTCTTCTGGTGATATTTTTCTCACAATATCAATAATAGACTAAAAAATTATTTCGAAGCTAATAAATTTAAAACTAATAAAGTTAAAAAGCCGATTTATAGTATTTCATTAAAAACTATCTTTTTATGAAACATTCTAGACCTTCTATGTTTTTACAAACACAGTTGTTTTTAAGCACAAAAATACATTTTCCCATTTGTTAAAAAATTCAATAATAATTCATAAAACAATTAAAGATTAAACATGTTCTTAAATTCAATGATGACGTTACACGGAACTTAATGGATTCTTGTTATTAATTTCCACGTAATTTACGATAACTTCCGTTTGTTGATTTTTCAACCCCTAAATTTCTTTGCCTGCGCGATAAATAAGCTTAGAAGAAATATGTTTGCTTTCTTTATTCGCCCTTGTTTGCGTGCTCCTTAATAAGAGCCATTTCGCGCGTCTCAGGACTTCGTGCTCGCAGTCGCAGCTTATTTAGCCAGCTGTAAAAACAGATCACATTTCCGCGCTAAAACTAACTTGCGCAAAAGCTGATTCACGTTGCGCAAAGTAACTATCACTAGATTTGTCTTCTGATTCCACTCTTCAAGTCAACAACAGGAGACAAATCCTATTTTGTCATTAACTTAAATAAATAAGATTTTTGGATATAGCTATAAATTAGCAAATGCTAACTAGTTAATTAGCTATCATATTTATTTATATAAATAAAATAAATAAAGGAAGAAATACTTGATGCTTATTAAAACCACCTCATAATAATTAACACGTTAATTTTTTTGTAAATATTTTTGAATTCACTTACAAGTATTATATTTAACAGTAATTCTCTCTCTCTTAATCCGTGATATTCACAATATGCGGAATATTCCGCTCTCACGAAACTCTTCGACTATTCTCTGTTACTTGGTCGTCTTGTTTAATTTTGGGATATAATGGATTAAAACTCCGTTCATCGTGGTGAAACACGTGTTACCTGTTCATCCTTGGACATTCAATTCATATGGGACGCTAACAAGCGTATCAAAAGCTCAGAAGTGTTAATATTTCTCTAAGATATTATTCAAATTATGGATAAAAGTTTAATATTGCGGATAAATGTCTCGAAAATATCGCGTGATTCACTGTGCGCTCATTGAAAACACTGTGCTCTTTCAAGAAATCCTTCAACAATTGACTCTTTCCCTTGTTCCATATTTAATCTCGAGACATAAAACTGTGTCTGCTGCGTCGTAGTATTTTACAATATGTTGAGTTCGTTACACAAGATGATAGGCGCGCGGGAGAATCGAAGAGAACGGACGGAAGGTCGACGAGTTTCGGTATATATTTTAGCAAAAGGGCGGAAAGGACCGTGTGAGGCGAGTCACCACGGGAAAGTAATTTCATCCCCACACACGAAGCGGATACGCACGGGCACTGGGACCGTGCCGCGGCACATAATGAAACGGCACTGCACGGTGCATTCAAATTTCCGAAAGTTCATTCCGCACGTTGCTCTACGACTCATTGCAGTTGCAACGAGGCCAGATTGCGTGATACGCGAACCTCGCGGACGTCTTTTTTTTCCCTTTAATCTATTTTATTAGTTTTCCGTTTCCATCGTCGGCAATACCATATGCTGTCCGATTTATGCGTGTCACATAATAAAAAGAAAAGAAATATATACACGTATAGGCTTACATAACGCACGAAGTTTGCAAGAAATCTTTTTTAAATAGATAAATAATCGCCATATTCACGTCGAGTAATATTTGAGTTTGCGAAGATATTTTATGAAACAAAGATAAAAAGTAGAGAAGTGGAATCTACTACCATGTCCCCTTCGGATTGTAATTTAGATTGGCAACTTAATTAATTATTGAAGTGTTGATAGCGTTTGAAATATTGAAGTAATTGCAAATCAAAGGATTTATTCCTAATTTCAACGAATTAATATGTAAAATTTACATGTAAAGCGTATCGTAAGAAATAGAACAATGAGAAATATATTGTACAATTTATAAAAATTATAATAAAATTTAAATATACGACAAAATATTAAGAAAATATTATCTTTAATAATGTAATATCGATTCTTCGTTTACCTATACGTGCTATTTATAAAATAAAAATTAACGCATTTTAAGAATTTATAAGTATATTTTGATAGATAGCAAAAAAATACAAAACATATATACGTTTTGTAGAATACCTTAACAAATTACACTAATAATTATATCACATACGCATATATTACAAAGTTATTAAAAAAGAATGGGATCTAAATAGATCCTCCTCAGAATTCCAAGTCACACTTTTCTAGTTTATATTCGAGAATCGCCGCATTATTTCTTGATCGATTCGGCCACAAATCGACAATCGACATAAAAATGAAGATCCATCGTAAAACGATGAAATGTGCGGACGATTCCCTATCGAACTAAACACAATTGATGCGCGCGATTGACCTTAAACCACGGAAGCGATATTTTTTCATTAAGGCTTTCACGGCCTTTTCCCTCTGACATTTCGAAAAAATATTTCGCTGCAGTCGCAGTCGCTGTAACTTCGCTATAGAACGACGTATTATATAAGTCATATCGACGCGCGCTCATTTATTAACGAAAAGGGCAAGATCGATAGACGTAGAAAAAAACCGATACCGCAGGATTGCAAATTACGATCGCGATGACAGACGATAAGGAGGATTTTGATTTGAGTAACGAAGAGATGTGTAATAACGTCAATCTATCCGGGTTTGTTCTGTCCTACTTCGTTTCTGGAGGGGGCGGCTTTTGTTCACTCTTGCTTGCCGATTTTCCTCCGAGATCGGATCAGATTACCAGCCACGCTGAGGCGCTTTATCCCGAGAAATGCGGGTTTCCATTGCACCGAATCGGCGACGTAACGGGATTGGGGGTAACGACGAGCGATGCAATACTGGGGCTTCGTATGCTCTTAGCTCTTACCCACGTTTTGTCCTCTTTCTTTGTCCCTCATTCCGCGCGTTCGCCCCATCTGTTCTTTTCTTGATTTAACATACAATCCGACTGGCCTCTTTCGTCTCTCTTTGGCGCGGAACAATTTCATGCCCGAAGGAGATTCTCTTGCGGCATGGGGTCGCGAGAAGGGATGCAAGCAAACGATCCTTCAATTTATCCTCTTTTCAGGTCAAGACATTTTAGTTTACACGCGCGACACGCTTTGCACGAGTGCGACCCGAGTGCGAATTCTGCTCGGATTAATTAAGCTTGTACGAAGTGCACCGTAGATGAAGCGATGAATATTTCAAGTTGGTATTCCAACAGGTAGTGGCTAATGCTGAAGTAGAAAGTTTCGCATAGTGTACCCTTGTCTTTTATGACGATTAAGTCGTTATTAAATTTTTAAAGATATTAAGCTTGTCGGTTAAATTTATTACATTAAGGGCCGGTTGTGTGTGTTCCAACCTGTTGGTAATCTAACTAATAGTTAAATCATATGTCTATCTTTGTTTAATGTAAAGGATAAACAAAGACATAATATATATGATTTAACTATTAGTTAGTTTACCAAAAGGTTGGAACAACCGGCCCTAATTTATATAAAATAATAAAATTTATATAAAGTTATAAAATGATCAAATAATAAAATGAAATAAATAAAATTTATATGAAACAATAATAAATTAAATTACCCATTCTAAAATTTCTATAGAATACTTTAATAATTTATATATTAAATGTTTATTATATAAACTGCTATAGTTCTCTTTTATCGAAATTAAAGAATTTCAATACAATTATCAAAACTTAATATGGATATTTATAAATTTAATTGATTAGAAAAATCAAACTTCTAACCAAAACACTAAATATAATCTGATTGGTTGTTTTATTAAAATATATATTGGAAAGAGTTACGCGGTTATTTACAGTTCATGTATTTCTCTTCATCCGTTAAAATATAACAATTATATATATATGTATAATAAGGCTTCAAAGAGTTTGCCCTAAATCGTTAATAAACACAAATATTACTGGATTAAAATTGTTTAAACATTTCTTGCTGAAAATATCACACAATTGCTAAAGCGTTATCGCTATCAAAATAAAATTTTAACTATAGGCTGACTTAAACTCACCCGTAACGATGACGTTGATTTTTTTAACCAGCGGCGGATGCGTGGCGACTTGGCACTGATACAACGCCGAGTCGCGCGGGTTCGCGTACAATATCTGCAATCTCCAATTGCTGGGATATCTGGGAATCAGACGAGAAAGGACAAAATGGTAGAAAATGGTTGGACTGTAAGATTCGGCTGAAAAGTAAAATAAGCCACAAAGAGTTTCCTGTCGCCACTGACACATTTGCAATATACTAACAATTTACGATATAGTAACTGGGATGTGAATAGAGGAAAATTGACATTTTATTTCCTAATAAAGGTCCCTAATAATACGCTCTATTTGAATGGACGAAGGGTAATGTTACGGCGCGAAACCTCACGTTACATCGTGGTCGATTCTGATTTTTATAGCACATAAAACGGTTGATTTAATCCTGGTGAAAGAAGACGAGAGAGAGAGCAAGGTTCCTCCATCCTCGCTAACGGCAACGTCCCGAGCTCATCCCGACGATAGTAAAAATCAACTGAGATGATAATTCGACGCTGACGAGCGATTACGCGGTTGGCTGCCTAGACTGCCGCGAATAATAACGAATTATGGTAATAACGTTGACAATTTCGTCGCTGAATTTGCACAATCGCGCTGTAATATCATGAACTCCTACTTTAAAGATAATAAAATTATACGACAAGATGTTCTAGCCTTGGCTATTTCTTTGTAAAATCGGCGTAGCTAAATAAAGGAGGTTTATTACGACTTACCGGAAATTAAGACTGATTCTTTGGTCGTTGCTATACGGCGTTCTGCCTACTGTCAACAGACGAAAGAAGTCCTTATTATGCTGTAACCAGGTTACCTGCAAACAGGAAAAAAAACAAAATTATTGTTATCAGAGTAAGTCTTTTCATTAAATCGTGACGCATTATATTTAATTTTATTGTTATTCTTCTCTTCAAAATTAAGTATCACACAATACTTTTTATGCAATTTTCTTATGCAATATTACTCAAAAATATTCATATTCTTCAAGCAAGTACTATAATCTTCGAGACAATGAAATACAACGGAAATATATCTCGAGAGATTGCGTTTGAAATTAATAATTCCTTTTGCTCTTAGATTTCCAAAAAAGGCAGCGAGCAATTTCTGCGGAGCTTCGTGTATGTCGGCAATAAATGCAGACAATTTACGCGGAGCTCCGTATTCGCCTAGAGAAGTGTTGATTTAAGGCTCGTCTACACGATATGATTATTAGATAGTACTTTTAAAAAAAATAAACGATATCAAACTCGTAATGATTAGCTTCTTTATGAAAGAGATCGAGCAACTGTGACAATTTAATTATTTCGAGTTTACTTTAAAGATATTTGCATAAAAAGAACTTTTTTTTATTGCTTCTTTTGTCTTTTAATTTTACGCAAAACTTTTTATTGAGTTCCAGCTAATTTTCATTTGATTACTGTCGAATATTCAATAGTTCGATACGTCCATGTTTCTGAAGTTTTTAAAAACAATATCGCAACTTATCTAATTAATTTGTAGACAGAGATAAAGATTTTGAAGTTGATTATAACTGATTTTGTAATCGATGTAGCAAAATTAAAAATTTCATAGAGTGCAACAAAGCCTTTATGCAATCTATAGCGACGTTTCCGTTGTGTCCTCTTTCCGCTTTCAAAGCTTTCTCTCGAGATTCGACCTCATTCTATACGTGCCAACCGACGTAATAACGGGATATCACGGGACAAGTTATCACGGTTTGTCATCGCGGATAAAAGTGTGTCTCGCGAAAACTTAACGTCCGCGACGGAAACATTAACCGTCCGAGGGATTTCGTAGACGCGCCGAATTATGTTATGGAGAACCTCTCGCCGAAGGAAACGGGGAAAATAATTTCTGGGCGAGCCGCGGACGGGCCCTTATGCGTGTCGCCCAAATTAAATTTTGCGTGTCGCCGGAGAAGTTATGCCATTGAATTCAAAAGAATCGCTTCGGTAGTTCTTATTTAACATGATGAAATTAATAAAGGGTCAACTTTTGTTTAAGAGAGGATGGCGTGACGCAAAGAAGAGGAAACACGCAAAAAGACCTTTAACTAATTGGACTTTTATTAAATTTAAATATTAAAAGTCTGCTTAACGTACCTCAAAATTTAGTAGATGCAGTGAATATCTATTTTAATTTCGTTATATTTTCTGATTAAATGACAGATTAAGTGACAGTTGAATAAAAACTTTACCTTAATTTTTATTTGAAACGTTTAAATTAATCTCACACATACGTGTGTTTCATATAATGGATATAATTCCGTTTCTCCTGTCATAAAAATATCAAGTTAGATCAAAAATCAGAAAAGATATTTTAATTAAATCTTATTTAAAAATATCTTAATCAAAAAAAGATATCTTAATTGAATCTTAATTTGGAACTCATGACGTTTTTTAGCTTGCCATCCTCACCTTTCACCTTTCGAGACAAAGTAGGTATTTTTGAATCCGAGATATCATTCAGTATAGTTACAATGCGTTTCTTGTAATAATGCCTGTATTATATAGGAATTACTCTACTTAAAGTCATAATTACAAGTAAACATTTAACGCAAACAAATATTTCCTCAAGTAACCATTCGTCGCGACGCCTTAAGTAGCCGTTTTACCGAAAGGAGACGACTTGGCGAACGGCACGGGCGATATCTCATAATTAAGTTCCCTTCGAGTTGTTTGCTATTCGCGGAGCGCGCGGCGCGCGCACACCACACGCACATAACGCGCTATATTTCTCGTACAGCTATATACTTACCTAGGCGACATCCACGCGACACGCATACACGCCTCTTATCGGGTCGCACTCGTTTTCGTTCCTTGGCATACTACCGCAATCGGTTTCGCATTACGTATTCTGCGGAATATGAATCCCGCGGGAATCTCGAGCGCGCCGCGTGTCTCGGAACTTCAAGCCGCCCGAGCGCGACGAGGAGCAAATGGACATAGAAATCACGGGGAGAAATGGACAGGGAGGTACCGAGAGCAGGCACTGATTGAAATGCGAAAACTTTCGTAACGACAAGACAGACGGGAGCGCGTACGCGCGGCGGACACTAACAAACGATGTTTGCAATTATAATTTGCGCCTCCGCTTACTCGCCGCAGCATCTTTCCCGTACCCTCGGCTTTACCTTCTCGATCGTTACGCTTTCCCCTCGATTCGCATTATTTGAAAGAGAAAAATGTGCGGTCTTTCTGATTAGACTAACAAAGTTCGCGCAATTTCTTTTACCTTGATCTTATAGGTCAATTATTTCCTTAAATTTGACAAGATAAAAAAAATTTACTGCAAGTTGTAACATATAATAGTGGAAACTTTTAAAGTGAGATAAGAGAATTAAAGAGATTCGTATAAGTAAATAAATGGATAATTAACTAAAAACTCTCGATATTGAAATTAACAAGTAACAGGAAAAAAGTGAGCTTTAAGAATTAAACGCAGTTAGCTGTACGTGATTTAATGTTATGTAAAATTTAATTTAACAATTCAATACAAAGTTATAAATCGTACGTTTCGGTTCTTCTTTAAGCCTTCTTTAGCAATGATAACAGATACATTAAATAATCTCACCAATATAAATAATCTCTCCAATTAGCGTTAGGTGAACATATCAAGATTAAATGGATAAAGACATTGCAGTGTAATTGTCACAAGAAAATACTGGTAAAATTATTTACTAAAACTGAAAGTATACTGAGTGTAACCATAACCAAACCATAACTGAGAGTAAGATTAACGAGACTAACGGCGGATGAAGCGACTCACCTTTTTATCTCCTAGCATGCCGATTTTGCAGTCCAGCAAAACGGTACTGCCGATTCTCGCGGTGACGTTTATCTCTCGATCGCCGTCCTCGAAATACGGGCCGAATTTTCCAATAGCGCTATCGCTGGGCAGGACGAACTTTCTCTCCAACAACGTTCTGTGAGTGGTGATTTGAAACTGATGATCACGACCGCGTTCCGTTTCGAGCGTCCTGATCGACGGTTTAATCTCGTAGAAGGCCTTCGTCGACTTGCCGGTCAGCAGCAAGTTATTCGCCGGTCTAGACTGATTTTTCCTGGTCTCGCCGAGCTTCCTCGTTTCATTCGTATGGCCGACGCTAGTCTTCTCCTGTTGTCGGCTGTCCTGATAGTCCTCCTCTTTCTCGTCCGGCGGCGGTACTTGGAACGAGATCGCCCTGATATCTTGCACGTTTCTCTGCTCGCCGTATCTCGCTTCCGTAATATCTTCCACCTTCTCCACCGATATCATCGTCGGCCAGTCGTCCTTCGACTTTTCTATCGTCGAGTCGTTCGTCCCTCGAACGTCTTCGTGGTCCAGCCTCTTTGCCAGGGCCTCTTTCGCCTGTCCCGAGTCCTCGATCCTCTTCGAGGCGAATATCATCTGATCGTCTACGTATCTCTTCGACGCGTTGTCGAAATGAGGATCTGCGGTAACAAGCGAGGGCAAATCCTTCGTTGAGGTCGGGTACTCAACCGTGAGAGCGGAAATGACTTCCTCGAGGGCTGTTGTGTCGTTGCCGCGAGACCAGCCAGCGAGACCAATTTCGACAGTGCGATTCTTCGCGATTCTCTCGTCGAAGCGTTGATCTTCGTCATCGAGATGATTGATGCCACGCTCAATGGCGCCGTTCTCCGCTTCTGCGGGAAGGAAACAAACATGCCGTGTTAACGATAAGTAAGTTAAGTCGGAACACCGGATGTATGCACACAGTGGGCGGGGGAATGTAAGGGTGAACACAGGTTCGCCGATCGTGTCGAGGGTGAATCGACATGCCGACGAGGCGGAGCGTTTGCTTCGCCGAGATTTATGACTTGGAACGAGGGGATAGAATGATCTCCGGTTGGGTGAGGATTTAAATGCGGACGTAAGAAGTACGACCGGGAGTTTTATGGGTTTTTCAAGAGCTCTCGGAGGAGAGCCAATAAATGGCCAATCAAAATCTCAGATCTAAAAATGTTATAAAAATGAGGCGGCGCACACGAATCGTTTGCTTCGAGAGTGACATAAGTACAAACTCGGGAATGCTGCTAAAGTCGATTACATTCTGTATTCAATTAATATATATATATATCTCTTTAACGAAGACATACGTTTTTAGCAATAAGAATTTAGAGAGATTATATAATTCGTACAATCTTCCCAATTCGGAAATCCGTTTCGGGAACTACCAACATAGAACAAAGGCTGAAAATCTGCGCGCGACATCCTGTTCACTTTGAAATATTCCGCGCGATACGAGTACCACGTGATAATAACAGTGTGTAATTCCTTTGTGCGCGACACAACGGCACGTATTTTCCCGAAACAAAAGTGCCGCAGGTTCGCTTCCGCAGGAATTTCATTTCGCGAGCGTGCGTATCGCGATCGTGCTTTTATTTGCGAGAACCCTGGCAAAGTTTTCGGTATAAGATTTCGCTTCTCCCGGTGTGGCTTCGATCACAATCGAAGTCCATGAGGAAACTCGTGATAAACAAACTCTTTTGAAAACTTCGCTCGGCGCGCTTTCTGTCATCCAACGAAATTTACTTTAGCGCGACCGACAAATTTCCTTTTATATGATTAAAAATCTGTTCTACTTTTAATACCAGTGAATGGTTTTTCTTTATAGAACATAGTTGCAATAGAAAATCCATCCACATAGTTTTTTTCACCTATATTTTTTTACGATTGATTGTAAATCAAAAACTTCGCGTCAACATATAGATGAAAATCGCAGGAGAGTTACTTAAATATAAAAATATTAAACGATACACTTAAATACTTACGAGAAATTATTATAAATTATGAGAATATGTAATTCTCTGAGATATTTTATTATATAAGAACTACAAAAAGTAGATTTTTATATAGAAATAGAAACTAGTTACCTAATTATTTACGAAAAAATAATATTTTTAAATGTTTCCGCGACCCTCAATAATATTACACAAGTCCCTGACAAGGAAACGGTACGAAAATATCAATTTAGTCCTGAGGGCCAAGACTAGGACAAGGGATTGGTATAATTATTTTCAAAAGTAAGTGGAGATAAACGGTTGCTGAGAAATACATATATAGCTCAAAGAGGAAGGTAGAAATTCCTAAAATCGCAACTTTAATACAGATTTCGTAATTCAGTCTTCTTTTGTTGTGCACACTGTGAAAAGTGCTTTAAACCACCCTCTAATTAAGAAGTTACACATAAATTGTATCCAATTGTATCCAAAGGACTAAATTGACACTTTCGTACCGTTCCCTTGTGAGGGGTCGCGAACCTTAGTTTGAGAAGCCCTGATCTTATTCATAGATACGTTCGTACGAAATATATTCGTAGTAATGCTTTAAAACATAAAACTTTTACGCTGTGGTTTTATTTATTGTGCAATGAAACTGTGTCGTCGCGGCCATAACGTAGATTCGTTGATGTTCCGATGCGCATCGCGATGTCTGACAATCGTCGCAATCCTATTTACGCAAGTGGATATTGCTCTCACAACAGTAACAGTTGCTATGAATATACTGCGATCACCTCATCATTGCTATATCTGCCCGTGTGATGGCGAACGAGGAGAATTACAAGATTGCCATCTACCGCGACTTCTATCAGACAGTGTTCTATCTCCCTCTGTATCTTCTATTCTACCATTACTCGGAACAGCTACAGCTTTTATACAGTTCCTCATACATTTGTTCTTCAGTTTTCTCTATTTCGTCACGAGAAGCTACACCAGTCCAGCCTTATACCTTTCATCTTCGCTACTCTTGCGCGAAAATTGAAGATCACCAAATCACCACAGAAGAAAGAAACTGTAAAGCGTACCATATACTTTTCCATCTTAGAATGTTAAGCCTTTCAATACTGTCTTACATTTTAAATAGAAATATTTTGCCACATACACTAATATACTACTAAAAATCCGAAATTTTCGTCAGTTCTGTTAATAATTTAAAAAATTTTTTAATTCAAAGAGGATTAATCATTTTTAATACTTTTACTTAAAAAATTACTAATGTGTCTAAAAGCTACAAACTAATGTTTGTAAAAAAAAAACCATTTTATTGGCTAAAGAATCCATAGATAAGTGATTTGTAAAAGGTATTCACAATCAGTCACAAATGTTTAATTACAGCAAAATTATTTACGCTTTCAAATTTTCAAAGTTTTCTATAACTTTAAACTATCGTAAAATTTATCTGTTTTACTTATCATTTTTTAAAATTTCGACTATCTCTATGTTGACAACTTTTAATACTGCAGTATACAGTTTTGTGAAAATTTTGCGAATCTCCGATCTCGCTTACATTGTCCGGAAAATGCGCAAACGTCAGCGAGCCGATATATATCGTGATATTTGGCATGGGCGATCTTGTTTAGACGAATCGATATTGCCGGCCACGCCGATAGCACAGGCTGTAATGGCAACAGCAACAGCAACGACAACGTGACATTCGTTCGTCGTTCGTCGTTCGGAAGCAATTTAGCGCACGCTTTGCGTCGCGAGTGATCGATCGATCGCGTCGAGCAACGCCGTGTAATTTTGGCCACCGACGACGTTCGTAATGATTTATAAAACGGCAGACGTCTATACAGAGATTTCGGTGAGAATTTCGAAGATCGCTTAGATTCTCTCGTGCAATTTTTCTTTTTGCAGATGAATCGATATATCACAATTTATTTACTTCGTGCTTCTATATATACCCAAGCTGTGTGCTCAAAGAAATATATTTGAAAAGTGATTTATAAAACGGCGGATGTGTATACAATGATTTCCGCGAGAATCCAAGAAATCTTCTGAGCAATTCTTGCCTGTGAGAAAGATCACTTTATCATCATTTATTTGTTCCATATTTCATATCAATTAACCTGTACTTAAAAGAATAAGATACTTGCGAAACTAAACCGCGATTTAAGTTGCGATTCGAACATGTTCCGATTCGGTTTGAGTAATTTCCGACGGTGTTATCAAAGTTCTATTGGCATATTAATCTTCGCTTTGTTCGGGGTTACACGTATTATTATTCGCGGCGGTCCGATCTCTCTGTGAACATGCTCCGAATAACACGTTCTGTGATAACAGATAAGGCGCTCCGCGCGCTCGTCTCGGGTTTTGTTGCCGATCCGTCTGGGAAAGCTTTTTCTTCAATCTCGCGACCTGAATACAAGCAATTGTGCGAATGATTGATCGCCGCCGTGCGATATGCCGCAGCGGCTGCGGAGCTTAAAAGCGCCATTGCTCCGCGGGAGTGCAAGTGATTCGCGCGAAATTTCGGCGATTAGCCCCCCGCGCGATACAGCCTGCTGAGCCATAAAATGAAGATACACTTCGCGTTTGTTCCTTGTGATTGATAGCCTTCCGATCGGGTCCGTGTAACCGATGCATAAGTAACGTATCATTTTTCATTCGCCGCGTCTGCAAATTTCGCGTCTAATTCCCTTTTCCATGCACCTTCGGGAGCCGAGCGCGTTTTCAGAGCTCGCTACGATCGAGCGGACGTGCCGAAGTAACGTGGCGCACCTATCTCTCCGCGCTCCGCAATTTGTCAGCAAGGATTTACGCTTGTCACGTGTGATAGACAAATTCGCGAGACGTGCGAAGAAGGAAATTCCGCAGATTATTCCTGCGGGCGCGACAGATGCAGTCCCAGATGGACGTCGGTCTGTGATGGGTTGAATTAAAAGTAAGTCTAATAGAGTGGAAATCCCCCGATTCGGAAATACGGCATTTTCACGAGATAATTCTCACAAGAAAGAAATATGTAACTTGTTATGATAATTTTATAATTTTAAATGCAAGCGCAATAATAAACAAAATTTTTTTTGCTAAAAAATTTCTTAATTGTATAATTTTAGGTTTGTCTCTAATAATGTAAAATCCATGCAAGGCCTTATAGATATATAATTATTTCTTCATCGCTCTTTGTTTCTAATACTATTTGCATGTTATGCAATTTTGAACGCATGTTATATAGTTGTATATTGATATATTTCTTCATCACAATTATTATACGTATAATTTATATCAATTATATTGTCTTCATCAATAGGTATTTTATAATTTTGTTTATATATTCTATATTCTATAATATTAACCATGCATGTAAAGGGTTTTTCCTGATATAACACAAAATGTGTATTAATGTTACAATTTAATACTATATAGATCTATTTTACAAAATGTAAAACCCTTTTTCATTTTCTTTTCAACTATAGTAGAAAGGAACAGATTTCAATCTCTTTGCCTCTTTTTGGCAAGACTATTAAAATTATTTACCGATTAATATTTTATTGTTTGTTCTTTTTAGGGAAAAAAATGTATCGCTTAAAATTAGAGTTATTATGATTCATAAAAATAACAATGTCTTTATCTGTGAAAAGCTGGCAACATTAAGCGCAATCTCGTTATTCGGTACTTTCAGGTTTCGTAGGGTGCGCGGAACTGCGTGAAAGGGCATTCGCCTACCAAATGGTGATTGCTAGGAAGCGCAAGAAAGTAAATTCCGGTGGGGTTATCTTCGTATAAAGACTTTATAGAACAACTGGCTCGGTAGCTACAAAAGAGTTTCGCCCTCTTTATCCTGCCGGGCACGGCCGTTTTCCGTTGTTACGACTCGACGCTTATAGCGCAGCTAAACATTCAGGTTAATTAAAAATCCTCGCATTCCGATAAACTGAGACAAATAAACCTTCGTTTACTCGCAATAATATTACATCGCGAGAGTATTCAACCGAAAAAGTGTACCATAAATATTTGTTGCAAGCAGAGAGCGAGCGGCTCGAATTTAGCGCGAAAATCGACTTCGACTTTAAAATATGATACAACAAATATTCGAGATTTTTGTCGTCAGCAATTCATATTAAAGTTCCTCAAATTATTGTCCTTTTAAAAAGCTTTATGATATTTTACATGCAATACATATTGAATGTAAAAATTTTTTTAACAAATGCCATTATTTCGTTAATACATAATTCAACTTTTACGTTATTAAATATATGTATATTACATAACTTAGAAAATTAATTAAACCTTTGTATTATTTGTGTTTAATTGCATATAATTCGATGTCTGTGTAAATTCCCATTTAGTTCATGATTAATTCTTATCTATATCTTTCCAATAATAATGAGTGAAATCGCATTAGCCGAATATAAAAGTAGTCAGAAGATAAAATTAAGTTGATATTTTTACTATATTGCATTATATCGTTTTAATAAGTTATTCAAGTTTTAGTAGATGTCGTGTAAATGTGTCTGTGTTAAAATTAAAACGTCAAGCAAAAACTGCACACTGTATCACCCACCTGATGCAGTGACAGTAATCATGACGGAGACAATGGCGATGACGCCGAGCACCGAGGCGGTCGGCTGCATTCTCCAACCGGTCATCTCGAGGATCCACGCTATCTCAACCCTCAGGAACCTGCTCCATCTCGTTCATCTTCCCTCTGTGCAAGAAACAGAATCGTTATATTAGTAATGAAAACTGAATGAACCTTGAAATAAATCGCAAAAAGAGCACATTTTTCTTCTACTTTTGAAGAAATGGGTGAAAGCGAAATATATTCAAAGACTTTCATGAAATTCAAACATATTTTTAATATATATCTTTGTGCATTTGTATTTTTTATACCTTTTCCTCAGAATAGTGTTTCTAAATTGATATCATCTCACTAAAAACAGTTATTTTTAATTAACTTCAATATTTTGATAATAAGAATTTATTTTTTGTATAAAATTATCTTCAACTAGATGAGTTATCGAAATCCCTAAAGAACACATGATTCGCTTTGCTTTACGATGGTTAAGGATTGAAATTCATCGTAAGATCGAATTTCCAACTAGGCGCTATTATAAAAAAGCTCACAGGAAAGTAGGCATCGTAACTTTTACTGCGTTACTCAAGTTTTAATCGTCGATTGTAATAGGTACAGTAAACTAAATAGATAAACCTGCATATCGTTATACTGTTGTAAAAATACGATTGTGCAATGTTACATCTTCTTCTACATCTGTTAACGGAATAAAGTAAAACGTAAAAAAGATAACAATAAGTCGTCTTTCATATAATAAGCAATATAAATCACTAGAAATATACTTTTAACATAGGCTTGTTTTTTACTTTTATTTTAGCACAAGATAACATTTTAATTTTTTCAATAAAATGATAAAGTTTAATGTTAAAAATATATTGTAATAAATATGGAATTAGGTTTTGTAGTTCTCTTGCAATAATAGAAATAAGAAAGTTGCGAGATTCTACTATTTTACTCTCTACATCAATTATATTTCTTTTTCTCTCTCTCTCTCTCTCTCTCTCTCTCTCTTTCTCTCTCTCTCTCTCTCTTTTCACAGTTTTTATAATATTCACTATATCAGATTTCAGTTAAAAACAAGAAACAGTGCTGTTGATCTCAGTTTTATGAAGAAACAACGCGGAGTAAAAAACGAAAAACTATTTTCCATGAACCAGTCTACAATTTCATCTTTCATCATATTAATGAATATGACAGAACAAACCTGGATTACCCAAGGCAGATTCACTACACAAAGTGTTGCACACACGCGATAACAGATACAATACGTAAAAATGCTGCTGCTAATGAATTAATTTTTCTTCCCCTAAGGGTGTCTAATTATTATCGATATATCCTCTTCTCTCTTACTCATTATATATAAATATATAATTTTGCGGTCATACAATACTGTTATTCCAATTCTTGAATGTTCTGAGTTACGATTTAAACCATTTACAAATATTAATAACTTTTAACATGCATAATAAATTTTAAGAAATCAACAGATATATTATTATATAGCAAAAAAATAAGTTTCCACCTATTTTAAATACTTTTTAATGTTTATATAATTATTGACAAAAAGTAATAAATAATTGTTACAATCAGAAAAATATCATATAATTCACTATGCAAAAAGCATAAGAGCAATGCTTCTAATTATTTTACAATTAAATAATTGATAATCAAAATCACAAAACTTGTGCATCCAAACCTTCTTCATAATTTTTTAAAATTTTCATATATAAAAACAACTTATTTTTTTTTAAATCACATTGTGCTGTGTTAATAAGTAAGGGAAAAATTAAAAAAAATTAAGTTGTGCAAAAATATCGATCGTCTTGCCTGAGCGAATATCCCGTTTACGCGGATAAGGCAATTATTAAAGAGCTACCCGTGATTAAGCTCGCTTCCCTAGAAATATTATCCCCGACCTCAACTACGTTCCCTAATTTGCATCCGTCATCTCTAACAAACACGATTTGCTCGTCTTTCAGACGTTGACGGATAAATGAAGTTTTTGAAGTAGCTACAGCCATCAATAAGCGTCTTTATGCGTGATCGATCAAAAGTCAAAACTGTCGAATGGCACTGGAATGTCATATTAACTGAAGAAAAAAGATTAAGAAAGAAACGATACCAAATAATTTAATTTTAGAAATAATAAATCTGAATGATTTTGTATAATAATTATTAATAAATGAATAACAGTTTATCCATTTATTAATGATTCTATGACATTAAAATGAATTAGCTATAAATTTCAATCATATAAATAAAAAAATCAATTCTGAATTGAATACATAATAATAGATTGTTTAAAAAATCGATCTTACATACAAAGACATATATCAGTTTTATATTCGCATTACTTTTTATATCTGTATTTACATCTATAAAATATTATTTAGCATGTTTAAATCACTTTATCTGCGGTTTTCCGCGAAATAATTTATCTGGCTTTCCGCGGGTGACTGCTTAATAGCCATCAGTTTTTATATTCGCTGTCGATATATCGACACAATTCACCACGTTATTACACAGTTTCCGTTAATCGTTAACGAAGAGATGACATTTATTTTCCGAAAATAAAAATAGGACGGTATTGAAACCCATTGATCATGACATGTACCTAGCTATACTGAGATTATCAATAAAACCGAATATTTCAATATTTTTACACGCCGCATATAAGTTCAAATCTATTTACTTATATGTATATACACGTATATGTAACAAATTTAGTATTCTTTAATTGTAAAAATTTGTACATATAATATATATATACGGAAAGAATGATTTTGCTGAAGTATTTAAAATTTTAGTTGAATATAAATCTGAAAATAATTTTGTTGCACCATCAAAATAATTATGTAGAACACTCAAACTGATTGCTAAAATGTCAAAACTTTTTACAGCGTTATCATACTTCAGCGACCTACTATAATTATTTTGATGGTGCAACAAAATTATTTTCAGATCTGTATCTAGCTAAATTTTTAGATACTTGAGCAGAACCATTTTTTCGGTGTACAATTCAACTTTGATAATATCGCATTAGTTTAACTGTAAATAATTTAAATTTTAAATTCAATGTTACGAATCACAACATAATTACATATAGTTATACGAAGTGTATTAAAATTTCCGCTGTATTTATATATTTCAGTTATTGCAGAGTAATTAGAACTATATTGTACATTAAAAGTTTTTGACACATAAACGACGCATAAATCGTGCCCGTTTGAAATTAGTGAAGCCGTAATATAACTTAGCTACGAGCTAGCAAACAGCATATTGAAACTTCTCTTCAGAATTTATTTCTTTCTTGTGACGCTATTGGAGTTGTTGCGCGCGGAAAGTTGCCAACACATTAATTGCAATTAAACGGCAGGACGCGACTATAGCCATATATGTCTGCTCGAGACCCACATAGTCGTTAACATAACTTCGTTACGAGCCGATGAATCAAACATCGCAATTACCAGTCGAAATGTACGATTTGATGAAAAATTAAGGGCGTAGAGCACTTTACATAATCCAAGCTCATTTAATCATATCATGCGCAAGCTCCTAGAAACCCAGTCATTTTTAGATTACCTTCGACAAAGCAGCTTACTCAATAAAATGTTTAATGTCAAATATTGGAAAGTCTAATAAGATTACGCTAAGGTCAGTTTTAAATAAATAAAATCTGTATCTACAAATATATATAACTGAATCTGCAGATGAAAAAATATTGGTCATCTAGGACCCTCTGCGCGCACGACGGTCACATAATTAAGTCAGAAATTGTGACGAAACGATGTCCGACTCGATGGTCGCGCTTATCACACAGTCGCAGCAGATGGAGATTCTAACGAGTCCTCAGCCGACTGCCAATTATAATGTTTAATCAGACGTACCTAACTACAGACGCACGTGTATACATGGCGCGCTATTACTTACCGGGAGTCGAGACGGAACGAGATTTGCCGAGCCGAGGAAGTCAAATATTCGCACAGATATGATTGCATAATTTCGCTCGGCCTCGCGTGGCATTTCGAGAATTCCTACTTAATGCGAAAACTTTGATCTCAGATTTCTGCCTCTTCTTTAATCCATATACCACGTCTGTGCAAAGCGCCGTAATAGTAAATCAACTAATATCTTCTATGAGCCAGCTAAACGGCGGAATCATATGTTTATCTTACTTTCGCGCGATATCGCGTTATACGCGTCATTTAATCGTACGGATTATATAGGTCGTAAGAGTTAATCTGTATACGCTTGTGTAATATTAAGTCACCTTAGATGATTTACGCAAGCCGATGAACCCGAGTTGATGTTTAATATTATGTAACACACACACACACACAAACAGAAACTCCGTAAAATTTCAAGTTAAAAATTATCTACTAAGAAAATATGCTTAACTTTCAATTTGCAAATTTGCATTACGAGGTATTTTAGTGAATATTAAAAATTTTCTCTCTTCCTTTTTTTAAATAGCAATCGCATAAATATTCATACCTATAATTGAAATATAGATTATTTGTATGGCGTAAGAAAATACTCTATAATAAAATTAAACTCATTCTGACCACAAACATAAAAATATATAAAAAATACATAAATATTCGTAAATTAAGTTAAACTATTTTATTGCAACTTGTATTACAGTCATTTATCACATAAAAAGCGTTTTATCTTTTAAGAAATTATTTTATTTCTTTTCTGTGCTATAAAGTTTAATTTAAACGTAACATGATAGATATTATTAAAACAAGCTGCTTAAAATCGAAATAAATAAGATTCACGATCTATCCATCTAATAAATTGATCTATATTATCGTACTATTTTCTTCAGATTACCTTTTACTTTACGAGTTTACACGTATAATTTTATTTCATTTAGTAGTATACCTCAAATTTACCCTTTAATTTCACTTTTTATACATTTATATTAAAGTGAAAGTAATTAAGAACAACAATTCTTTTACAAATAAAGCTTAACAGTACATCATGGGGATAAAACCGTACATAACTTAAGTCAAGAGCGGCTAAGAAAGTATCTCGTTAAGTTGTTTGCCAAAGAAAAACTGTTCTTGTCAACGCAAAGTTTTACAGATTCTATCCAACTGAATCACTTCGCTTATTTCAATGTGTATTGGAAACGTTGGCTACATGCAAATGAAAAGAGTTTCAACAGGCTGAACTACGTGATGTTATACCTATAAAATCTGTACCAAAGAATCATTGCTCTACTATTGATAATAATTTTCTTTATAATTTCAGGGACGTATGTCGCTACGTTAATATACAATATAGTTATAATTTGTGTGCAATAATATCTTGTGCTTATATCTTTATGCTAGTAAAGCAAAATATGAAATTTGTCTTAAAAATATAATCTAATTTCAAAAACTGTGCTAACATATGTCACGATAATTTATATAACCTCCATCATTTAATTAATTATTGTATATATCCCAATCATAATATCTAGAAATAATAATTATAATAATAGATATGAAACTAATATTTAAAAATTAAAAAAAAACGGTGATAATAAATAAAAATAAAACAAAAGCAGAAGATAAAGATAAGATGTTAAAAATAATTTTAAAAAATAATTTTAAAGTTGTAAAGATTTTTATTAAAAATAAAATGTCACAGATAAAATAAATTGTCTAAAACAAATCGCAATAAATTTTCTGTAAGTACAAGATTTTGTTTTCTAAAATTAAAATTTTTTTCAATTTTTTTTGCTTATTTTTTTTACGAAGATTTATTATCTCTATAATTTTGTAATAGATATAAATATTGCATCTTATCTTTCAAAAATCATTGCATACGAGTATGTACCGTACATTTACAATATATTTACGAAAATTCAGTTTCGCTCACAATTCGACTAAACGCTCTTAAATAGCACGGTTGCTCACTTAATAGATACATTACAGAATCAAGACGTCGCTCGCACTTGCTCGCCCGCGATGGGCATTGTTTGTCGAACTACTCGAACAATCGCGTTAACAGGCTGCTCCCGCGGCTCATCAATATCGTTCAGAAGTTCTCGCCGCGCGCCCAAGTTCTCCCTCGCCTGTGAGTCCGTCGCGTAATAATTATAGGGCCGTCCACACTTTCGCGAACAGCGGCCTAGTTATAACCGGTGGGATGTCTCAGCGTAGTTTAGTTGAGGCGATTTGGCATGGAACTTCGAAGCGGAGTTACAACGACGGGCTCGATATATTCAAGTTAATAGCAATTACTGTCGGACGAACGCAAAGCCGGCTGACTGACGGAACTTCCCCAGTGAACATACCCCATCGTTAGTCGTTAAGTCCAAACGGATCACACATGTAATATATAATATCATGTTCTATAATATATATTTCAAGAGAATAAAACCGCCGCGCCGTTACGCCGAACGTCAAGTAATAAACCAAAAGAATGGGGCATTACGCCACGAATGGCTGAGAATTTTTCATCGCAAATCGTCTGCGAGTGGTGTCATTTACTATCCGATAGACGAAGTTCTGAAGAATAAATAGAGCCCTGCGATAAGCCGGGCTTTCTACGGTAAACTAGGTATTAAACTGGATTTTGCTTAATCCTTCAATTCAAAAATTGTCTGTGTACCTACCTCTTTGCAAATATTTTTTATAAAAGCTTTTATAAAAAATTATATTTCCGTGCAGCAAGTCTTTGAATTATTTTGTTTGCTATGACAGATAAATAAATTATCAAAATTACTAATGTTACCCTTATATCAACATCTTTTTAATAAAATAAAAGTTTTCGGTAAATTTTTGAAGAAATCAGTATATCATCTTTATATTAAAACTTCGCGTAAATCTACTATTGTTTTTACTTAATTAAATATATTCGTGTTCGAAATACGTCAATTCGTGGAAAAATAAAACCTTAATACTCTAACAATAAGTTAAGTTATGCTACCATTCATTTCGCAGTTATTATTCGCCATGCCACAATTCTCAGATCTACACAACGTTCCACACAGTTTTCTTGTTTGGAAAATTAAATATCACTCCATTCCGTCTGCTGATTGTAAATGAGGCTTCGCAACTTTGCTACTTTAGATAGTACTAATACATACGTCAGTTGTAACCCTTTACGTAAACTGCGACACAGATGGTGGCGCGAATCAAGTTGCTGAGTCAGTTAAACTTCTTAAGTAGAGTGCGAGATGGTTTTTACTTAATCAAGGTCGCTAGCATAATAATTTATTCCTTATTTCTGGGTCAGTCTAAAGAATTCTAAAAAAACGCACATGCTCACAAAAAGCAAAGATTGAGTACTTTTGATATATATTCATTAATTAATTATTAATAATTAGATTTTTTACGTCATAAAGCATGTTAACTTAGATTGTGATGTTAATCTAACAACTACTTCTAGATTTTATCCTCAGTTAATTCATGTATGCATATTATTTTATTAATTTTTTCACAATCCATTTCTTTCACTTCTTATTCAAAAAATGACTTTCGTGGTTATGACTAAAATTTAAAAATACATATCTATACAAATACATATAATATACACAAAGTATTTCATATCTTGCACATTGTTTTCTATTGATAGATTCATTAATTTCGAATCAATTTCTTTAGAAAGAAATGTCAAGACACCAATAATTTTCAAGTTATATATAAATGGTTGAGAAAGTAAGCCTCTTAACAAACTAAAATTCAAGGAATCAAATAAATTACTGAACTACATTCTTTAACTAATTTTAAATGAAAACTAAATGAAAGAAATTCAATGGAATTCTAATTTTAAACTAAATTAGAAACATATGTATATACTGCTGAAGATTGAAAAGCTTTCTTCGATAATCTTCCCTCGCTAAGAAAAATCGACTTTAAGTTAATTAAAGAATTGGACTAAAAAAGTAGTAAAAAATTAAACACATTAAATATAAATTTTTTACCACATATTCTTGAGTTTTTTAAGCTATTACAGTCTTGTAACTTTATATAGTACCTGAAATATAAAATACAAAGGCAATGATGTTTTCAAATATGTTCCATTTTCACATAAACTCAATGTTTTATTTAAAAAAAGCAAATTTAAAAATTAAAAAAAACATTTTTTAATTCTTCGCAAGATTATGATAAGATTAATAATATGGGATGCTTAAATATTAGGAAATATTAATGCTTAATGAGAAACAGAAAGTTTGTACGATCAAAGACAAAATTTGTGAATTTATTTCAAGGGAAGAAATGATTGGACTGAAGAAACCTAAACCAGAAAATAGTAGATTGCTTCCTTAAAAGTTATGGAATGATAGTGAAACACGAGGCACTCGAAATTTTCGGTCCTGCCTTTAATTACAGACAACTCCTACATTTGAATAAGTTTTGTGTATTACAAATTAATACATCTGAAATATAATAATAAATATTATCTATATATGAAGAACTTTGTTTATTCATTCCTTTCCCTAAAATAAATTTGCAAATTTTGTCTTGCATTTGGTCATACAAACTTCCTATTTCCTCTCAAAAAGAGAAAGCTTTTGCGATATAGAAATTTATGGTTTATCGTAATAAAATGATTTATCATAATAAAAGTTTGAACAAAAGCTTACTGTAGTCTAAACTTTGAACTAATGAAAGTTAAGAAACATTTTTAGTTCACACGCAAGGATAATGAGTAAATTTTACTATTATTAATTGTCGACGGCAATTATGAAGTCGCAGAGCGACTTTCCAGAAAATTAACAAAAAACACTCAAATCTCCGCGGCGCGCAAATAAATGCGGCACATTAACATCACCACTCCCGTGACGCCACTCTTTGCCCGGATATTCTAATTAACACAGACTGTAATGCACCGTGGCGTACCGCTGTAATTCGTTGTAATAACCTTCGAGGCAATTAATTGTGCGCGCGCTTACTTTACGATTAATTATACGCCATACATTCGTTCTCCTGTTCCGCGTCGGTGAAATTGCAAAAGCAACAAATAATACCGCTGCATTCTTTTCCAGTTGAAAGATAACGCCTGTGTAACCAAGAAAAGAAGAAGAGAAAGAGCATCAACACAGTGCTATCTTTTTCAGTATGAATAAATAATTTCATAAATCCAAATTCTACATCCTCTTCATCGATGTAAAGATATTTGCTTATTTATTGAATTTATTCTATCAAGAGTCGAGTCATATCTACTTTTCAATTGTTTCAAAGAACCCCGCACAGTTCTTATGAAAATTGGATTTTGGTGAAATTAGCTGAAACTTTGGAAATAGACAGTTTATGTCCACCGTTTAATATATGAGTGTTTAAAAGTCAAAATAAAGTGTTATTTCGGTGAATCAGTGGATTACAATGTAGTATTTTGCAGAATCATACAACTTATTCTTTTTATTAATACAAAAATATGTATTTATGTAAAAAAATATGTACATGCATGTATATACACATATGTATGTAAATGATAACCACGAAACTTATCACGCTGTCATACCTCGCCCGCCAGCTTCATAATAAAATAATACCTTACTTTGACTTTCGAAAGCTCATAGTGCTTAAACTTCAAACGATCGATTATTGTAAATCTTGCCGATTATAACTTTCAATCAGCATCACATAAATTATCTATTTTCGAAGTTTCAGCCAATTTCACCGAAATTCACGTCCTACAATAGTACCGAAATAACACCTTATTTTGACTTTTGAACGCTGATAGCGCCTGAACGGTCGATTATTGTAAATCTTGCCTATTATAACTTTTGATCAGCATCACATAAACTATCTATTTCCAAAGTTTCAGCCAATCCAATTTCACCAAAATCCAATTTCCATAAAAAAGGTCTTGCCTGTGCAAGGTTTTTTAATAGCATTGACGTTACACTGTCATATAAATCTAAACTCATACTTGTAAAAAGTTTCTTTTCTCCTAAAAGTAAATATAGTGTTCCTATTAAATGGTATGCAATTCTTGTTAAAGTGTTCTTATATTAAATTTTTATATTACAAATTAGAGATTTTCCGAAATCAGAAGTAACATAACTTTAAACAAGAACAACAACTTCGCAAGAAGCTGAACCTTGTTCTAAACTGCAAAACAATGTATGTTGATTACACTAGTTATATTGTAATGGATGAGCATCTTCAAAGGCTCATTAATTCTGCGAAAACAAGGATGGTAAGAAATTAAAATAAGAAAGGAGGTGTTTCATAACTCGTAAGAAAAAGGGAAGGAGTATATTTTAACAATGTGTATAGCACTTATCTCTCAGTGCAAATAATTTATTTAATGGTAAATATTTTTAACGTTATATTGTACGGTGTACTTTGCGAGACAAAAATTCCGTTACGCAATTATTAGTTGTTATAATTATTACGTAAGCGATTATCATAATAATTTATTACCGTATTTTAATTTCGTGACATCATAAAACGAAACTGGGCGTCAACATCGTTTAGTAGAACTCTTGAAACCCATTAAAATTTGGAGAGAGTTATATATATATACCCACAATTTATAGTCAAGCTTAGTAACCTTCGAACTTGCGAAAACTTTTGACAAAGTGTAGTAACAAGTCCATCTAACTCCGCGTCGTTGCTTTGAATACCCGGTGAAATCGAAGCCGCAATTTCGCGTATAAGTTTTGAGCGTTATTTCGCGATTCTAATACCACCCCTCAGTTGTTATAGAACAACACCATGGAAACGAGTTCGCAACACCGAGCAGCATCCATGGGATACTGCCATGGTAATGTCATCTTGCTAACGTCGCTTTAATGACTCGCAAATTTAACCCGCTCTCCGCCGGCGCGGCGCGCTCGTTCGCTCACCGCGCGGAAAGTTTGTCGAGAAATCCGAGTCGGCTATCGCTGAAGTCGCAGTTTCGGGACCCAGGATATTCTGGAATTAACGTGATATCGATTCGCGCGCGCCGAGTGCTCATTAGAACACGCTACGTTACGTTCACGACGGGGCGAGTGCACATTTTCGGGATTAACGGCATCCCGATTTTACTGCAGCGCGAAATAATTAAGGCGCGATATAAGACGCCGATTATCTACGATTCGAGTGTACCTAACCCGGTTAATCGGTCTTTTGAGTGTGTTCATTGGCAATTTCCTATTTCCGCATTTAGATGAGGGGATCACGGAAGCTACGCGATTTAGTAATTCATTTTTTATTATAATAGTATAATTTTTAGAATTAATTAAGAAATAAACGCAAGACATCAAATTACTAAACTAAATTTTTCTTGGAAAATAAAAAAAAATAAAAATATACATGCTAATTTTAAGTAATTAATTTAACAATACCTTCATAATCAATTTAAGAACTAAAAAATGTACAACATTTGTAAATAGATAACTATATAGCGCTATTAAAGTATTATTAAGATTAATTTACGCACATAACATTAACGCAAAATTTCAATATTTATGTTAATTAAATATCAATTTATAATTAGGGATTATGGATTAAAGAATCCATATCCACATGGATTAAGGGATAATGCAGTCAAAAAGAACGCAATCCATGCGTGACGCAACATGAAAGCACGTAACTTTGAAATATTTCACAACAGTGCGGTAACGTTACAAGCGAGATTATCCATATAATATCAACGTAATTTCCTTTTTATATCCATATTTCACATTTATCTCCATTCTATAATTTAATCCTCTTGTATAGTTTTCAAAATCCGACACAAATATTATAATATACATATATTTAAATACAAGCGTTAAATAAAGAATATTAATCATATAATTCGTAGACGGTAAAATTAACCATCTAGCAGCAATAATAGCGAAATATTATGCATGTAAGAAAGGTAAGAAGATAAAATGCGAGTTAGAGATAAGTATGAAATACGGATATAAAAATGCGATTACGGTGATGAGCTCATTACGTGGCTAATCTGCTTATGGCAGATTAATGTTACCGCGCCGTTTGAAATATTTCAAAGTTTACGTGCTTTCGTGTTGCGTCGCGCACGGTATCATGGCTGTATTCTCTCTGGCTGTATTACCCAAATCCTCACCTTAATCCATAATCCCTAATTACAAATTGATAAGTAATTAACGTGAATATCGCTCACGCGTCCGATGCATTAATATCGGAGCGCCATTTACGGCAATTCCCGTTGTTAGCTAATCGATAATCGTACTAATCCAGTGGCCTATTATTTTCTCATTCTACAACGGCAAAACTAAAAAATTTTCTATATCACATAGTAAAATTAACATAAAATATTTTATATAAAAGAGAAATCACTTTATCTTTATTATTTAATATTTCTTAGACAATTTTAGCACTCTTTTTAAGAATTAAATATAAAAGTAATAAAGTAAGTATAATCATAAAAGGAAACTTCAATTGTGATCTTGGTCAACAGTTCGCATAATAAAATATATCTCATGGACTTGATGTATGACTATTCTCTTGCCTGAATTTCACCTCAATCTATTAGTAATTTGTGTATATTAATTAAATAGATCTTCAACAAATTGCAAATTTATTAATGCGTATTAAAATTTTATGAATATTAAGTATCTTCCATCGTTGTTTGTCCCATTAACGAGCGTCCATTTGCTATCAGAGGCGTATTCGTCGCTTCTGTAGTAATAGATCTGGCAACGTATAATACGGTTTGTAAGGAACGCCCGAGAAATGAGATCTTTAATTAAAGGTACCACAATTTTCTTCCCTATCTCCGTTGCACAAGTTGGCGCGGAAAAGAGAGGCGGCGCGATGCGGGACAAGAAGTAGACGAAATTCGACTCGCTCAGGAGAACTAATTTCGCCGTTGCGGTTCGCACATATATTTATCCACGAAGGTGTATTCCGCGGGGTGCAATGAATGCACCACATCGGATAAGACACATAAAAAAGTTCCGCATACAGCAGCCGCAGCGCCGTCCATGCCGCCCGCCGCCGTCCGTGTTCTCGATAATACAACGCCTTGTTTACGGTTTTCGAGCTTATCTCCCGGTTTTTCAATTAAATGAAGCGGCGCGTCCAATTAAAAGCGCGCATATCTCCTGTGATCCTCGAACAATAGATGATTCAATGAAAAAATTCGATCAAATATATTTATTTCTCCTCCTGATAGCTGCGTGATCTATTTCTTGAATACTTTATGTCACGCGTCGTGGGAATTATGCAATGCAAGAATAACGTCATTTGATATCTTGCAGCCTGCAGCCTGTCGTAAAATGAAAACTCATCGTTATTACATCGTTGCACTCTATGTCGCGAATAACTTCTGTGACAATTACTTCGGATTTACTCCGTCTTAAAGTTAATACTTGCCCAAACATAAAGTTATAACGACGTATGGTTATAAAATAGTTTTGTTTACAATTACTCTAACTTATAATTAGCAGGGGAGCTTGGAAGCAGTCTCTCGCGCGCGCGTGAGAAAAGAATGCGTGATTGTTTCCAAGTGGATAAATTTCATTTAACAAACAATAATTGTAAAACTATAAATTGCTAATCACTCTCTGTATAATATCTAAATGATAAAACTTTGAATTTAAGTTTTCGTTCTTTTCTTCTATTTTTTCTTTGTCTGCTTTCTCTTTGATATTTACAATAATAAATAAATAGATCTTCTTTAAAAATTCGTTTTTATTATCTTCAATTATTCGAAAATTGAACTCGGTTTTTTAAAGCAATTCAAACATTTTTCAATTGCTTCGCTTAGGGTACCATGTCACCGCAAAGTATATAGACTTTACAGGAGGTGTCGGCTTTTTAGAATTAATTTTTCTCAAGAAAAATATTATAAGGATGTAAAAATCGATACCATTTACAAAGGTATATGTGCAATATGCAATTATTGATTGCGAAATCTATTTAAAAGCAATATTTTTAAGTGGCAACAAGCACGATTATTTCTAAAATTATGATTTATACATTTATTAAGTATATCATCTTTTCAATTTTTTCGAAAACATCGCATTGTGTACGCAATTAAAAATATATTTTTACGCTTTTATATAAGTTACCTAAGTTAGAAATAAACATGTATATTTTTTCCAATTATTCTCATTAACACATACAAACTTTAGAAAAAAGGATAGTTTCACGAATAGTTTTTATATTAATGTTTATCCTCGACTTCTCGTTTGGAAAACCTAGTTAGAATATGTTTTTATTTCAATTGTTAATGCTAGCATGCAAGAGAAGATAATTTCTTTGGCACTAACCGTCTTCTAATTGTATATACGTGAATGGTGAATTTGCGTCCGGCTAGCCACTTCCATTTTGTGGTTTTCCGGAAGGCACTAGACTGAGAAAACTAATTTCGCCGTAGTCGTCCGCGTATGTAGCCATTTTGAGTAGAAAATATTCCGCGAGACCTAATGAATATATCGCGACAGGTCGGACGCATGAATAGCCGTAAAAGTTTCGTTTCTTTCTTGAGTAGAATAATAATGCATTCGCATATAAAAGTGCGAACATACTGGCAAAATGCGGGTATAACCGAATATTACGCATGCAACGATTACCTCTACAATTTTCATAATTTACAATTAATATTCTTTAGAAGAAAATGTAAATATGATTATGATAATGTGAACATAAACATAGAATAAATAGAAAATTTTAATCATATTTATTTATACCTCTGTGCAATTTATCTTTATAACATAATATTCAAAGTAAGTTCGTGCGCGATATATTCGTGAGAAACAAGTGTAAAAAGGTATATTTTTTTAGATTATCAAACTAATTATGTATAAGTTTATTTACACAATTAAGATAATACATTTTCTAATTAACTTTAAGTAATTATTATCAATAGCAGCTTTATGAAACTAAATTAAAAATTACTTTAATCTAAAAAATACGATAAATATTACACACATACATTCTAAATTAAACTTTTTTTATGGAGTATAAAATTTTACGATTATCTTCAAATGTATATATATTTTTGTAATTACTGAAATCCGATTAAATGTTAAATTTACCAATACATTTGTACTATCTGAATTTAAAATATCCTATGAAGAAAATACTCAAACAAATAATGTTTTCAATAAAACAAAAACTATATAAAAGTTTCGTTTATTACATCAATTATATCATTCAAAGAGAGATGATTTCTTTTAAAAATATATTCTGATGCCTTCAGTTGTTAGATTTGCTGTACTTATTAAACATATCTAGATCGAGGGACTTATTTTATCTAATTTACAGTTTTGCGAAAAATCGTAAAAAGTTGTTTCTCATTTTGATAAGTACAGTAAAATATTATTCTTGTCGACAAGAGTAGTAAGATATAGGTTGATTAGTTAGAAATTATTCAAACTAATTATCCCCTGCTAAATTTTCGAATAATTGAAACCAATGACTCATAAGTTTCGCGTTCAATTTTATGAGCATAAATATTTTCCATTTGCCTTTTCGCAATATTGTTATTTTCATCGTTGCTGTATACCCTTTTTGGTTTTATGGTTTATAGAAAAAAGTTCAACCTTTTATAAAACAAGTAAGTTTAGTTTTCAAAATGCTCGCGTGATTATCGTGGTCGCCAGTGCATCGTGTTATCGATTATTGAAACATATGGAATATACATATATGTTGTGTTCACCGAGCGTACATTCGCTTCGTAAAAGCGCTCCAAATAATTTTTTTTGACACAAAATAATTTAATTTAATAAAAAATATCCAACCATCTATTTCAAATATAAACTCTTCTTGGCAAATAATTAAATCATAAATCTTCAAACAATCCTGTAAAAAATTGTAAATACAAAATGTCTCATAAACGCAGCTGAAAAATGTGAAATTTTAATACATATTAGTTATTGCAAAAATGATATATTTTTAGAATCTGTTTTTAAAAATTAGTTCTCTCTTTCCTTTTTCCCCCAGTAAAAATTTCAAGCATATAAAGCTTAGTTTATTATATTACGAGATGTGTTCTCGCGGTACAAAATACGAACACACTAGTTTTTCTGGAAACAAATCTATTTTTCAATCTTGATAAAAGTGGTTTTTTTTCAGACAAAAAATATCTAAATAAAGATTTCGCGAAATATAGCAACGTTACGAATATAACGAACGTATATACATGAAAGATCGTAAGGAAAGAGTTCTACGATTTTACGTGTCGGATGTGTATGCCTGCCAGGAAGTTCAACGGTGTCCTTTTCCCTCGGGACTACGACCCGAGGACGAAGTAGTTGGAAGCGAACCGAAACTTTCTCGCAAGGTTATTCTCTCGCGGGCGTGTTTTATTGCCGCGGTCCGGCCGGCGTGGCGCGCCCGAGTATTTTGTGAAGATTTTTGTAGAGTAGTCGGTAGATTACTTTTATCCGTATTCCGCACTAAGAGTCCTGCTTCGGATTCACCTAGGGATGCCGGTCGAATGAATTCTTCGAAAGGATGTGAGTTGAGAAAGAAATTGATTCACCTATCGTACGCGCACAGACGCCGCGCGCTCGTATAAATAGCATATATACGTATACGAGATATTCCAAAAAACTACCATACTGAAAACTACACTATATTGAAAATTACGTACACCAGAAACCAAACTAAGAAGAACATCATGCGTTTCAATGTTGAAGAATAAATACTTTCTTAACTAAATAAAAGAAACTTTTCTTAATTTAACTCCAAGTCGACTTTAGCTAAAACTTAGAAGAGAGAGAGAGAGAATTTTAATTAAAAAATTTATCATTTTCAATCTAATTTGTATAAAGGAAATTAACATTTTCAATCAGATTTCTACTGAAGAAGGTTAACTTCAAATGTACATATACATACATAACTTTATAAAAAATTTAAAATAATTAGCTGAAAGAAGCAATAATAATGCTTAATATGTATATTATATTTAAAATAAATAAATCTTTCTATTAAGAGAAAAGAAACTTTTTAAGATCTAACTCTACAGATATTAAAATATTACAAATAGATATATATCTTTCCATAATAATACGCAATATATAGACAGTTATTTCTGTTCATATGTAAATAATGCTGTAAATAATGCTGAAGTTAAATTTTGCCATTTCGTTACCATCTCTTCTGAATGTATACGTATACATATGCTTATACTACTGCAAGTAGTTACATAGCTAAAAAGGAAGACGTATAGAGGAATAATTTCCGGACTCGTTCGCATCTTGTCATAGACATCACTGGTAAGACAATAAATTTAAAAAATATATCTTACACAGAATATTTAAAACATATTACGGATATAACATACAAAATATGTATAACATACAACGTAAAAAATATCTGATTAATAATGCCGGAAAAATATTTGAACACATCTCGCTGTTTAATAGTAAAAATCTTAATTCCTGAACGACAATCAATCCTAAAGCATAGCCTGATTTATTCTCGTGTTGCACGTGGCCGGCAACCCGAGCGAATTCTAATCGTCACGCTTCTGTTTCCAGTCCTCGCACATCCACGGTGAAATGGTTCCCAAGCGGCGTCACTCGGTACGAGCCGTCGCGTCGGGCATACTATGAAGATACAACTTCGTTTACGAAACAGGCATTTCGCAACGGCTACGCGCGTCAGACAGAATTCCTCAGAGCTTTCCTCATCTATTCGCATGGTCTTGTATATTGATTATTTAATCGCGCGTCGCCCTTTTTCGTCCGACTAAAATTTTCCTGACCGGAAAAACTCACGGCATCATATAGCGTAGTCAATGGAAAATTTCCTCTGGGGTGAACTTTGCTAATTCTAACGGACAAGGTGGCCGGTGACCAATTTCGTTATCGAAGTTACCTTGGTTAACCGCGTGTGCTACACGTGTACATGGCTGCACTATATACGCGATGTAATAGAGAAAAAGATGACCGTTGCGGTACGACGAAAGGGACCTTTTGCGCGACGGAGAATTAACTTTGACCAACCTATGTTGGTTACGACCCAGTTTTTTCACCCGTTTCTGCAGCTTGCAAGGTCTGCAGAGGTTCCATTGTAGTGAATACTTTGGATAAAATATGTTTATTTTTTAACAAATTTTTGCTAGAGCAATGCTCCAGTGCAATAGTAGTAATAGTTTAGCAGATAATTATTTTCATTTTTTTTTTAAATAGAAGAATTTAAAAAAAATTGCTCTCAGCACACAGTAACTAATCCTTTTTTAATTTAAGTCTTAATAATTAAATTTTAATAAATAAATTAAAAACAGAATAGTTATTATGTGCATAAAATTTTCCAACGTCCAAATGGGCGATTGAAAAATGTGATTCGTTAATAATTTATTAACTCGAAGTAATAAATTTTCTTTCGTTGCTAGTCATTTAAATAATTAAATTAAACTCATTTCCGGTTATCTTTTCGGTCCATGACTCGATGTCTTATTCTTTATTGGAAAAAGTCTAGTAACGAACTTCGCTAATTCCGCGATGCAAGGACAGCAACAAATATCATTACCAAAGTTGTCTTGGATAATCGAATGGAATGCACTATATATACTTACAAAGTATGAAATTTTTATAAGATAAATAATAAAAAAATAATAAAGATTGCTACCAAATATTCATAAGTTAATTTATATCTTAATTTAAAAAAAACATTTAATATGTTAATGATAGCTTATATAATATATAAAATGTTAAATTATAACTTAATTATGATTAACTAACTACGTTTATCACGGTACGCGTATATAAAAGAAATAAAAGGTTTATCGTGCATTTTACAATCTTCTAAAGATTGTAAAATGTCATAATGCGCAATAAACACTTATTCACTTTAGAACTTCGTTAAATTGTAATTGCAGAAATTATATTACGAATACTGCCGTAATGATGTACTTCATCAATCAATAATATCCCACGTACGTTGCGCTACATCATTCTTGCGTTTTTCATCAAAGCTGTAAGATACACGCGCACTTTGAAGTAGATCGCGACTTTACGTTCAACACTCTAATCTTTCATGGTCTCGTAGGTAGTAACTCGTAATATTATTATCGCCGCACATTGTATATCGCGCGCGTGTTTCCTAGCCACCGACTTTCATCACCGTAGAGAGACCAAAGTTGCGCGACGTTACATAGAGCGAGACGCGTATGCAAGTGTGCGTGTATGTGTCTGTGTGTGTGTGCGTGTCTGTGTGTGTATGTGTGCGTTTGTGTGTGAGTACACGCTCGTGCAAATGCGCTGGCGAAAGTTGCTAGAGGAGAGTTTAACAACTGAAACGGCCGAGAAGGCACCGCCAAGGTAACTGTTGTTCCAGCAACGTCCGGCTATACATGCAAGCCCTACTACCAGCTCGACGAAGAGTTATAGCGCGACGCTCATTCGCCGGAAGTAAAAGTAACGTCTTCCTTGATTTGGTCGCGCAAACCCAACAGCGTCGTAAAGCGACAGCATAACGCCCGCCACGCAATTTACGTTTTAATCATCTGCAGTATTGGTTTAACGACAATGATGAAAACGGAATTACTTTCTCTGGTTTCCTTTCGCGGAGAACATTACATTATCGATTCTCCGACAAAGTAAAATTTACGACCACGGAGAAAAATGTCAAAACTTCCGCAACAAATGCGATTTGAAGTTTTATACTTAAATTTCTCATTATTTCTTTCTCCCGTTAATGATTATTAACATTTAATGATTATTAGAATTAGTAAAAATAAATACAAATAATTTTATGTCCTATTGCTTTTCTGATTCGTCGAATTAATTGTCCATTACTACAGTTTCGTTTTATGCAATATAAAGGATTTTTGCATTGAATCGATGCTAAATTAAAAATAAAATAAATGTAGCAGCTAATTTAAAATGGTATCCGATTACGCTTTCAATTTGTAATCGCTGTTATTTCTTTTTTAAAAAATCCAATCACAGATTTTGCAAATTTCGCGGTATAGAATATAATATAGCCAAAGTGAGGAAACAGTGGAAAATATAAAAATTCGTATATTCGTTTAACGAAATATAAAAGATACATAAAAGTTATTCAATTTGTTTTTCAAAGATTATATCAGAAAAATATAATTTATATGGTTTGGATATAGGATTTATGTTTGGATATATATGTACAGAAAAATTGAGATAAATACTTTTATCACTTTGTATGACACATTTAACATCCAATAGATATAGATATATGTTTAGAATCGACCCATCATACATTCCATTACGTAACAACAAAGTTACTTCCTTTTCAACTTGCTCAATTTCTCAAATTTTCGATTTTCCAACTAACAGAGCTCGATTGAGCGAGAACACTATACTACCTGGCAATTTTCATGTTTTTGTAACAAAAAACAGCTTTTGCGGAGCGCAGGTTGGCGATTTCATCAGCGAAAGACCAACAGTTGAATATTGCTGCCCTGCCTATTCTATGTACACCGGCCCCACATTGGCTACGTAACTAACACTTCACCACGCAACTCAAGATCTGTGTTACCGTGTTTTTTGTTGTAAACTGATATTGCAGAAAAATTCAAACGTACATATGTATATCGAAGATGAGAAATGTTTCTGCGCGTTTTGGAAATTATATGTTACTTTAAAGTGGATTTTATTTTATTTTCATGATTATAGGGACTTAAAGATAAAACTTTCTCTTCTTTGTAATAGTTGTCTCCTATTTCGTAATATTTCTTGAATTTATATTTAAAACAATTTTATATATGTACATTACATATTCAGCTTTCTTACAAATATTTTCATGCCAAGTCTTTAAATAATCATTATCGTAAATATTAAAACTTCATGAGATTATTTATATTAAATATAAATGCATACAGCTAACTTTGAATACTTCATGTGGAAACACATTGATTTCTTTCTGACAGAGCTCCAACTCCAACATACTTTCAATAAACTTTAAAGGCTCGCCGTAAAAAACAGCGTGCTTCTGTGATTAGATGTATCTGATGAAAGATAAAATTTATCCGATGAACGATCATACGTGTCAGACTCAAAAAACAATACTTTTCTTTATTACCGCCGTTGACACATGCACTCAACGCAGTTTACGGAGCTTCTGCTAAAGGCAATAAATTCCTCGCTCACGTACAGTGTGTACCTATGAAACATAAAAGATTTGTTCGCAGTTGGCCTCAACCCCGTATAGCTTTTACGTTCGTGATAGAGAAAAATATCGTCGCAACAGTTGTCTTCCCGAATCTGACGTCGGGTCGCGCGACCGTATCTAGTTACGATCTACTAAGTGGTACATTACGAGCAACGATATTGAGATTCTGAATTTTTATAGTCATGATTTTAACACTGTGATTGCATCACTTAATATTCTCTGTTATATCGTAATTCGATTTCATAAATTTAAATTCTCAGTGAATATAGACTTTTACCTAAACTATTTCTAATGTTCCACATAGATATATAGACACATTAATTATAATATATTAGAATTTTAATAAATAATTGATCTATCTATTAAAATTCTGTTGAATCATTTTAAATTAAAATAATTAAATTAAAATAACCTGAAGATTAATTTTCCGTTATGCATATATATCTTTGAAACATAAAACTAAAAACAAGTAAAAAGACAAAAAATCTAAAAAACGTATCAAACATTAGCTGTATTATTATATATCTTGGTGGGCACCTACAAGAGTCAGCTTTCAGTGAACTGTCACAAAGGGAGGGATAAAGTTGCGTATAACATGCATATTCCTCCTTCGGTAATGTCTGTGAAAAAAAAGAAAGAAAACATTTTTTTCAAAAAGATACCTCACATGCGCGACTTCAATCCCTCTCGCTTTTTCCCGGTGCCACATTTTTATTTTATCCCTTTTGTCGCGGTGTGCCTCATCTGCATTCCTGTACTTGCGCCGCAACCGTCCTTAATGGCGAAGGTCGGTCCTGAGCGAAAAGAGAAAAGGAAGAGAGAAGGGCGCTGCCCACATACACGCGCTTTCTGTGTCACGACGTTTTTATTCGCGCTACCACCGCGGAAGAACTCGAAGAAACGGAATTAAGCGCTTAATTTAGCGTGCTACCTGATCCCTTTTTTGCGACCTGGCCACTCTTAATTGCTGCATCTTCCACGCCAACGAATCAGCAGTGAAGCATCTATGTATTTGCACGCAAAAAAGATGGCGAATCACGAAATAGCAGAAACGGATGAATTAGACTAATTTTACGTATAATAGTCAATTTATCAGTTTATTACCAGTAAAAGAAAAATTTGTGCAGAAAATCGATCCGCGTAAATCTATGCCTTTTTTTAAGTATCGGATCTATAATTATTAATATTTCAATCAGAAATTGATTTTATGTGTATATATATAAATTGCATAAAAAATAATGTAACATATAAACATATCAAATAGTAAAAGTTTTGTTGTCACACTTTGAGAGGTAATAAGATTTTCTTTAGATCTTCATAAATTAAACAGTAATATAACAAGAGATACTACATTTGCTATATCAATAGAAGAGATTCCTCGACGACACTCTTATATAAATGTGTATGCACGATCGTGAATATCAACTTGTATTGGTATAATCCACTATTTAAAAGCTTTTACTATGAAATAAGAAAATATATATTCATCAGCACGCGTTATCCAATTTGTTATATAACTTCGATACCTCGTATATATGCTTCAATATGCAATCCACGCGACTTTCCACAGGCAATTAACTTGCCTGTTACAATAGCTTGCAAAATATAAAGCGTTAAAATGCTATTTGTCGGGAAGAAGAACTGAAAATTTCAGCTATGTTCGGTAGTATAGCGTATAGCTGAATCGCACAATCCGTCGAAAATATTTTATGACGTTCCACGGTTCACGCCTGAAAAAACTACTGCAAAAATTTCAGTTTTGACGAGCATTTTTCTAGCTTCATTCAGCCAGGTGCCTGTTTTTCGACGTTTTTCGGAACCGTTAGCAGTAACACTATGTCATGTCTCTCTATTCAACGGAATATATGGAATCGATCGCAGAAACAATCGACAATTTTACAAGACGGTCGAACAAACCGCAAAAAGTTACAAAATTGAAAGAGAACGCGTTTTCCTACTCTTTCTATTTCTTTATCATTTTTTTATGCTTTATCTTTTATGAAGTTCGCATCTTGAAATTTTATTAGGCGAATGTAATAATCCATTGAATGGTTTCTAGGACTAGCAACGGTTTGTAAAAAGACTCTGTTTTTGCTGTCTAAAATCATTTTCGTTTGCAAAAACGCGGCAAAAAAACTAAATTTTCGCCAAGTTTTTTCCTGCCAACAAGACGATTCTCACGCGCACTCGACACTTGGAGGATTACACACTCGAGATACATTATACGTGCGCATATAATTTTGAAGTATCCATGATTCAACAGGAACAATAACCGTGTTGTAGGTACATAGTATATCTTACGTTAATACATTCAAAAATCAGATCACTCTCTTGTACGTTTTTATATAGGTTTCAACATATTCTCACAAATCAACCATTCTTTTCACTAAATAATGTTTGATATTAATTAGAAAATTATAAAAAGAATAATATTTAATTATATGCACACACGCTAAGAAATGAAAAAAATAGCATGTATAATATGTTATTATTATATATAAAATAGTGTTATATATTTTATATTACAATTTAATAAAATAACAGAGAAAGTATCAACTGATGTTATACACACTCAATATAATAAATAAATGAAGTTTTGAATCACATAACGTTATCAGTGATATTATTATCATTAGCACATGTATTGTGCACAATTAATCGTCAGATGTGACAAATCAGCCTTAATTCGCGCCAACGGTGGCATGCTATAATTATAATTCCAATGCAATCGGATTCGAACAACAGCAGCGTCAGCTGCTACAATTCCGTTTCTAAGTAATAAATAAATGTTATTGAAATAATTTATTACATACATATCAAGCAATAATGGTCACAAATGGCTGCCATAATTTCTACTAATATCATAGTATTGTTATCCATAATTTTTAAGTATCGAAATCATATATTTCGTGCGTTATTGCTATAATTTACTACTGTTTTTGTTGACGCATTAATTATATTTCATATCGTGTGCGTTTATTTGCATTTTGCATAAATTAACATAATCAATTTTATTATACCTTAATTGTAATAAAAAATTATTTTAGTTGTAAAATTTTAGAATTATTAATATAATGTAATATGTAACATAATTTTTAGAAGATTAGTTCCTAATTAAAATTTTCTTTTAACTTTCATTATATTATTATTACTATTGATATTAAAAGATGTTTTAATTTACTATTATATAACATATACATACACACATATGTCAAACAAATATTCTTTAAATTTAATTATATAGATGTTCTATATTGTATATTAAAAATTATTGTGGGATTAAAATTGAGTTTCAAAAACATAAACAAAAAGAAATTATTTTGCACTAAAAAAGCGTTGACTTTGATCTTATTGAAAGATCTGTTACTTACTAAAATGAGATAAGATAAAAACAAAACACAAGAGCTCCTAATATAATTTCTAGATAAGGGCAAGATGGATTAGCGTGGCCTCAAAATTAACACGCGTATTAAGAGCGTTAAAATAATCTAATTAATGTGACGAAATACGATCCGTCGTGATTGTTGCGGCCGTTTCAATATTCAGTATATCAATTGTGTCACATGTGAGAAACGCTCTAGGTGCACTACTTAAGTGATAGTATCGCGACACGTAGGGTACACATGATCGCGTGCAGCACGCGATAATTATCGCCGCACACCTTTCGTGCGGTGCAAATCGCAAAATTATACGCGCTGAATAGGCGTTAATAAAGCGAAACTATTGCATCGTCAACGCATTTCTGCAGGTTCTTATTAAAATTCCTATGAAGCGTAAAATCTCAAAATAATATGTGCATATATTAGATTTTTAATATTTTGCTTGTTTGTTTGCTTTTGCAAAAAATATGAAACGCTCGCATCATTCCGAAAATGTCACTTTGCTCCATGACACTATTTAATACTTTTTGATTGAAAGCTATAAAATTAAAACAAAGTCATAATAGCAAATATTAATTTTAATAAAATCTATTTAGTTGTGTTATTAAACAATACAGAAATATCTGAATATACTTTAGAGTTCGTATTCTGTCTACGACTTTTTCATGAATAAGAAGAGACCATTTAAAATCATACCTACACATATAACAAATTAAATAAAAAGAATAATTTTGGTAATTTTCAGCTGTCGATAATAACTTAATAGCAGAAATAAATAGTATGCCACTAGCCGTAAAATTATTTCCATATTAGTAATACTTAAATTAAAACCTTTTCGTATTTTAATCTACATATTAAATAATTATCGTAAAGCCGTCTGTTCCGCAAAATCGTCGGTAGTAACCATTTCAGGCGCAAACAATGTAAAATTGAATTGAAATTTTCCGTATCTCCGGCCGAGTATCGAAGTGAATGCAACTGCGAAGTCGTTCATAGAGCTGTGAAAGCACGGAGGGTATTTCGCTTGGGTTTAACGATAGCATTTCGGTTCGTTACCGCGAAAGTAATAGTTAAATACAGGCCAGCAACGGCTTGATCACTGATTCAGCGGAAACCATCGACCTCGGGAATTTTAAAGTCTCATGGAATAGTGTGAATTAAATTGCAGCCAGTTAGATATTTAGTGAACCAAAACTAGAACTTGGAATTAGGTAAATTATTCCCCTTTTCCTTAATCCTATCACATTAATTATATTATTATTATTACTATTAGTTATCGTTAGATAGAATAAGTTTCTTTATGAAACATTTGTATATCCTTCCTAGTCTGAAAATTTAAAACCTTGCAAATATTTAATTTTGCACTTCATTTTTTCTTTTGTCGCATATATGTACAGAGTATCTAATAATTATCGTGCCATCTCTCGTACGTAGACAGAGCGAATTAAACTTAATAAAAAGCCCTTTACTGTTTTGCGAGTTTCTTAATATTTATTAATAAATTAATCATAAATTATTTAATAAAGATTCACGAATCAGTACATCCGCGCGACTCGGCGAGAAGAGATAGCCCAGCGTCACACGACGATTGCAATTGCTACGCGCGCGCAAAGCTTTGGAAGAAACGTGCATCTAGTAACAATAAATAATGCGTAACACTGTGCGTACAGGATGTCTGTATATATAGTATATAATATATAGACATATACATTTAACAAGTCTTGTTACGTACTTTAAAGTACTGAATATTTATCGATTCAATACTTTAAAGTACGTAACAAGACCTGTTAAATGTGTGCACTTCGATGGATTTATTTCACTCTACAAGACTTTAAACTTTGAATTTATTTATTAATCTGCTTCACATAAAGAGAGAAAATAGTGAGTAATCTCGTATCTCCTTCCTGCATAAATACTTGTTTTAGCACCGAACGTCGGTATTATTTATACTTGCGGAGATGCAACACGTCGTGCTATATTGCGACTCTAGTCTCGCAACATCTCGCCGAGATAGCTTCTTTACTGTCATCTTCGCGAAAAGAATCGAGGTGCTCCTCACTAGTGTGGTAGCGTCGAAAATTACGCCAAACGAGAACCTTACATTTTTCCACAATTTTCCCTCTCCCCGCGTCACCGTTTGTCGTTCTAGAGAAACGGCATACATTTTTCTCCGACCGCGAACTTTACACGAGGATAAGTATACGGAGAGAAAGAGCCGCAACGAACAGCGGCATTTCATTAAATTTCTTTCTTTGTGGAGCTATCATTCCGTGAAGATGCTGCAATCTTTTCTTGCTGGGTAATGAAACTGTTTTCCTTCCGAATGTGTCTTTTTCAACGCAAAATATATATATAGAATACAAATCGTATAGAATAAGGAGAAGTTATTTGAGAGGCTATTTGAGTAAGTTAAAGAAAAAATCGGAAAAAAAATTTCAAAACAAGGAAGGGTTTTTCAATTTTCAGGGTAGAAAGAGGTTTTTTTGGTGCTTTATTTTGTCTTGAAAATTTTTTTCCCAATTTTTTCTTTAACTGACTCGAATATCCCCTTCTTACCTTAAACAGAACACTTACAATTATCATAGATTTACAATAAAAATGACGAAACTTTCGAGATTTTATGATAAATTGTGATAACAATAAATTAAGTAACAATAAATTTCATATTTTATAATTATAGTCTTTTGAAAAATTATACAGGATGGAGCAAAAGTAAGTATCCATTTACACTCCCTACAACTATATAAATAAAATAATTAGCAGGTCTTTTTGTGTTATTTTTATTCAAATGTTTAACTTTTGTTATAATATTTAGTTGAAAAGAATATCAGATAAATAACTCTCTTCAGCATTCCCACAAAGTTGTGCTCTTTTTATGGCATTTTTCATTACGGTCAAAATTTCTTAGCTTATGTTCTCTATTTCACGACAAATATTCCTTTCCAACTCCTCCAATGTCCGTGGCTTGTCCGCATAGGACCTGTCTTTCACAAGTACCTTCATAAAAAAGAATCAGAGACAGTTAAATCAAGGGATCGTAGCGACCATGCCAAATCGCCAAAACAAGAAATTAAATGTCCGAGAAACATGTTTCTGAAAATTGTCTTGTCTGCTGCGCACTATCTTGTTGGCATTCACATATCCTCTCTGAACTTTTCTAATTCAGACGCAAAGAAATTTGCAATATATCATCTTCCGAGCGTTCGCTTCCGATAGCCGAACGATTTCGATATCTGCTGCTGAGTTAGCACAAACGACTAGTTTTTTTATATGAAAATTGACAATTTCGGCACGTTCTTGCAGTGCGTAGCGATTCATTATTAAATTTCGTATGTCTATACACTGCACATTGCAGTGGTCAAAGAAATACTGACTCGACTCACCCCAAACAGACACGGTGACTCGCTTTGCCCCGTTACCGAAATATTGCAACAAAAGTTAAAAGTTCGAATAAAAATAAAATACAAAGACCTAGTTTTTATTTATTTATATAATTATGAAGTCGTTATCACAGATTACGTAAATATATGCTATCAATATTCACATTCGCTTGTCATAAATGTATTATATAAAACTAGAATTCTGGACAGAATTGCAACAATTTTGATTCAAGACTTACTTTGGCCAAACTTTGTATATCGTAAAAGTAAAATTATGCGAACGCAGATATCTTTCATTACAATTCAATCGACCAAACTTTCCTATCGTTCCCAATGCCGACAATCTATCACAGACAAAATTGCATCAGTATCAGGGTAGTGTCTGTAAAAAGATTTCAAGCTTGACAACACGACGCGGAATCGATTGAGTCACATTCCGAGAACGTCGTCCATCGTCTCCTTCTCATTCTTTCCGCCACTCCTTCCTACGACTCATTACAGGATCTTTCTCTCGGCGTTTCGCCCTTTTCACGGCCGTGAAATCCTATAAGCGTCATTAAGCGTGGCATTAATTTGAATCTCAATGCCATTACTCTTATCCACTTTGCACGGCTCAACTCTGCGGTTCTCTTCAAGCGTGTTCGCTCCTCGGGGCGTATTACCACAACTCGCACAAATTGAAACTTTGTTTTCCAGAGTTCATAAAATAAAAAATCCAATTAACGTTCATTATTGATATATAGCTAACGTACTTCGGTACTGATATTCGGTACACTATTTTTGCTAATTTCGGTACGGGTACGGTACCAAAAATCCGATATATGCACGATAGCATAAAAGTACTGACCAAATTAGCATAGCAACATTGTATGTATTCTCAAATAATTTCTATTGAAATATTCAAATATTAAATTCCATTCATGTTTTAAGAAATGTTTCCGAAATCCCTATTTGACACAAATATAAAATACGTCTGAAACATTTCAGTGCAATGAGATATGCTTAGAACATTTACTGTTTTGTTCCGGAATGTTGCAATTGTCATATTGTCATATATGTTTGAAATGATATTATTAAACATTAAACCAACTTAAACCAATGTATTCATTAGTTTAAGAGTAAAATGTTTAAAAAACTGCTTCGACATTGTTTATATCTCCTCTAGCATCAATGACATATTTATAGATTGTTTTGCCATAATCATACGTTACACTTGTACACATACATTATATCGTGGAAAATGTAATTAATGTTCTTGATATGTATATGTGTACATATTCATATAATGACAGTAGAATTTCTTTAAAATGGCCAATAAATATATAATTTATCACATCTTTCCAAAAATATTTATTACTTTGTGTAATTATGGCTCACACGCACATCTAACTAAATTAGAAATAAATTCTTCATAAGCATCAAATTATTTATCAATTGTAAGACATAATAGTTAACATGTAAACATTTGCCCGAAAATGTAATTTAAAAAACGAAATATCGCTTTTAACGAATAAAACGGTTAATCTTCTGTCTTCCCTATACTTTTTCTCTCGCGGATGTTTTTTCCTTTCTGTCGCTTGCGTAGCCCAAACGTTTGAATTATCACAATTGGCATTTTTCCACGGCTCTCGACCACCCTGGCCGAGGGCTTCCTTTACACTGTATAAATTATCGGATCGGGATAAATCTCACGGCACAGTCCGGTGACCGATCTACACGGGTCCGTAGCTCGCACATCTCCCGCCTAAATCAATCTTTTATTTTTTACACGCGACACATAGTCCACATGCAAACCAAAAGCAGACGAGGATGCATACCGTGATGCTTGCAAAAGTATCTGTCCGTTACTATTTTCAGCTGGGAACTCTTCCGAAACTAAACGAATTTGAAATAGTTTCACTGGAAACGCCCATAATCAAAGCGAATTTTATTCGCTATGATCAACTCAATAATATATAAAAAGTTCATTATTCCGGTTCGTCACGATTTGCACCTCAAAAAATCTCGATTGAGTCGTGAAAACAGATGACATTTAATAATAAGTGAAACCAATATATATCAATAATAAGTAAAAGGACCGATATGAATCTTACAATTAATTAGAGAAGATACCATTTTCAATCGGACTTGGTAGTTATAATAATAATATTTCTGTGTAAATTTTGTGTACTATTTCCAACTCAGTAAACCGTGTAATTATTTATCGGTTTTAAAACAGCTTTTTGTTGGAACAGTAAATCTACATCTTAAATCGATAATCAATTTAACTTTTGATTTTTGATGCTATAAAAACATCTTTTTTAAAGTACTATAAAGTGTAAAAAAAATGTATTGCAAAAAATATCACTCCAGTCCGAGTTCGAAATCTGGAGCTCCATACAATCCGTAACGGGCGTCTTTAGTAATTCGACCACTCTCTTTCTCTCTGAAGCATGTAGTATTTATCACAATAACCGATAAATATTAAGTTTTGTTTCAAACGAATGAATAAACGATAATAAAGAAACAGGACCAACATAAAATCTTACAATAAATTAGTAAAGATGCTTTTTTTTTATCTGAAAAAGTATACAAATTTCACATATAGATATTTATAGTATTAGACTACCAAGGTCCAATCCAACCAAAAATGGCATCTTCTCTAATTAATGATGATATTCGTTTTTCTCGAACTATCATCAATTCGAAAAATGAAAGAGAAAGAGAAAGATTACATGTCGTTCCGAACATGCAATTTTGTGATATTGGCGTGAGAGGTGCTCTCTATTAGAACAGGAACTATTGCAAGAGATTAATTGTTCCGTGTTACAACCGTCACCGACCGGCAGCGACGATTATTTCGTAGAACGTTCAATATTTTTCATACTTGGGTCATTGTGTTCTAAGCGTTATAATAAATCACTTTGTGAAACGCTTTTCATGTCGATGTTGTCGTAATACCATTCGCAAAACAATAAGTTTGTTTGATGCGCTTTATGATCCTCTATGAGAAGGTGAAAAACAAAAGGAATTGACGCGAGTGATAGTCATGTTTTTTACACAGATATAAACCTTCGTTATTAAATTCTTGTGTCGCAAACGTGTATTATTAAATTCTTAGTAATAAATCTTGAAATAAGCACATCTGTTTATCTTTATATAGAAGAAAAGTTCATAAAGTTTTTATAATTTTTATTTATACTAAGTTGTTTGATGTAATAAAAGTCGCAAAAAGTATCAAAAATGCTATTTTAATAAATTAATCCAACTAATGAAATTAATCCAACATTATTGTAAGCTTAAAAAATATCGAAAATTTACTTGCTAAGTTTATCGAACCACACAAGTAAATATAGGAATTTGTGTTAATATTAATTCCTCGAGTAAATACTAGTTTATTCCCATAAGTAGAATCTATATCAGAAGATATTTGCTAAGATGTATACTGGTTAAGATTCTATTCGAAATTTAGAATTTTATGCGTATATTCACATTTTTTCTAAATAGAGATAATGAGATTACTATATATAATTTTGCTTATTAACAGAGTTAAAAATAAATGTGTTTATAACATCTCTTTAGTCTGTAATTTTTAAAAAGCATAAAATAAAATAAGATCCATACTATATATAAATCAATATGCATTAAAGTTAGAATTATTTAACATAATTTAATAGAATACAATTAAGAGATAAAACATTTTCTCTTCCACTCACTTTTACAATATTCGTTAATATTCGTTGGAGAATTTGCTTTCACAAAGAGGTTTTCCCGCAAAGAAAACAGTAAAACGATACATAGCTGTATAACCGTGGTTGCATAAATAAGATAAAGGTACACGAAGGCAAAGAGGAAGGCTGTGACTCCTCCCCCAGAACGGGCAACGTAATTTTTTCGTAGAGCGTCAAAAAATCAAAAATCTTGAGTTATCGCGCAAAGAAAAATATAGGACACGAAAGGTTAGCTGCTGGGATGTGTGGAAGGATGTTAGCAGACGAGCGAGAAAGATAAACATATCGAGAGGTTTGGTATACCGCACAAGCTCCTCGCCAGACCTAAGCGATCCTTCGATAAAGAAGCTTTTTTATATACGCGAAGTGGTAGCGGGGGAGTTTCATATTGGCGATAAAGGTGCTTTCTCGAGCGCGCCTGCATAAAAGATGACGAAAGCGAGAGCCTCGACGCTGCTGCTATTTCGTGCATGGTAAATTATTTGGAGATTGCATTACCGCGTACGGACTCTTAAGCGCAAATTTCTTATCGGCAAAAGGAATTCTCGATTGAAACTAAAATTCCGACGCGATCAACATTCCCCCTATTTTTCTCTGCTTCGCGTATAGAAAGAAAAAGAGTTCTTCTTCGTTAATAATTAGGTAAAAATCTTTTTTTATATAAATTTTTTACATAATTTTTTACATAAATGTTTCCAGAACATCTTCATATATATATGTTAGGATAGTTTGGATTCTTGATTTCGTAATACAAAGGTAGTATAAATATGTTTTTAAAGAAAGCGGAACTTATATTCTTTAATCTGAAGTATTACTAACAGTATCTCTTTCCTAGCAACGAAAGATATTGAGTCGTTTGGCAAGTATAAAAACAGAGATCTCAGGTCTATATTTCGCACTTTAGATTACGACCTTCAGCGAGGATCGCCATGTATAGGAAACAAAAATACGACGTGACGGAACCTCTTTGGTGCTGACGAGACTTTCTTCTAGCTATACCTAAGCGAGTAAACCCTGAAAAGTTCGATCTCACAGATTCGGCTACGGCTTCTCTCTTAGCGGAGCGCATAAAAAATGTAACGCTGTACAGTTATGACGAAACTTGGTGTCGTTTCACTAACCTCGTTCCCTTCCCAGCAGTCTCCTCTTTTTCCAACCATCCGCCGAACGCGGAAGAACGAAGTTTGGCCACGGCGTCACGGTAACGCCAATTTCCGCACGAGCAGTGGCGGAAAAACTTTCCCGTTGGAAAGACCTCTCACCAGTTTCGTTTTCACGTTTCCCGTTTTTTTCCCCCTTCTTTTTTGCCATTCGGAAGATACATCCGAGCAGACCGAGTAAATTCCCGCTCGCCGGATAAAATCGTAGATGAGAATATTATTGAAAAGAAAGACAGCGCACAAAATAAGCTTCCAGATATATTGATACGGAAAATGATAGGGAAAGCTTCGACTGCATAATAATCGTTTCAGTGAAAGGCGAAGAAACGTCAAGGAAGTTTATTAAATGTCGGAATATTACTGTATGATTTGTACCAAGAAAAAGAACATTACAAGTTATCGCACGTTTTGATATTAATCCCTTAGAACATAATATTTTATTATTCTTCCAGCACAAAACTCTTTTTTGACATTAATTTTATTAGAAAATAATAACATTTTATTATTCTTCCAGCGCAAAACTCACTTTTGATTAAGTATCAATTCGTAATCTCTTGTACTATAATGCCATCAAAAATATTTTCCATTTAAAAATAGTTGTTAATCAAATCATCGAAAAATCTATTAATCAAACGCAATTGTCTGTTTTTCATTCACGAACAATCTCGATACAACGATACTAAGTACACTCATTGTCAGTGACGAAGTTTATTCGAGGCACGAACCTTCTAATTTAGAAGTACCTATACGTGCTTGACTTCTTTCGTGCTTTCCCTCTTGTCTCTTGGGTGACCGAGCGCGCAATAGTTGGCGGTTAATTATAGAGCGAAAGATCGCCCTCCGGGAAATCAGCGGGCGACATTCTCACATCCGGTACATTATCGGCGTCGATACGACGCCGTCAAACGTCCGCGCGTGAACGTTCACCTCGGTGTCGACGAAATAAACATATTTTATTCTGGCAATTAGCCCTCTCGCCTTGGCAGAGAAAACGGACACCAGACATTTAGAAAAAGGTCGACAGTAATTTCCGGTTAACGATGTATTCTCGTGCTTACCGTTGGTACCTATAGCCCGATGCAGTGTTTTGACAAAAAGTCTTGCAAAAGTGAAGAAAAACGGACTACCCTTAATTTTATTATTTTATGTGTATTATGTCTATGAAAATTGCGCATGCCATTACGCATTATATGTGTTTGTATATATGTGTAATATCGTCTGTTTGTAATTAATACGAGATTATTTTATAGAATAAAATAAGAAAAAGTAAATATATGTAGGTATAGCGCAGGCGTATATTAGATGTAAATAATATCTTTTAAATTTTTGCGTGTAATAATATTTGATTAAAAATAAAAATTTAAATAATTAAAAATTATTATTTATGACCTATAAAATATATTCAAGCAAAAGTGTAATAAATATTTAAAACATTCCGATTCTTAGATAATTTATGAAACTTCGATTTTGTGGTAAGTTTAATACAATAGATTTATAAAAGTGTAAGTCAATTTCTAGAAACATGTGCTATAAAGATTAATATTCGTCTCTGTTACAGAAATTTATTATACATTAAATAGTTTGTCACTGATTTGACGACGTATAAATTGACAATTAAAATGTTTTAACTCAGAGAATTGTAAATCGGCTTATTACAAAACAATAAAATCTGTGCATCTGTGTCAGAATAATCGCTCGTAATGCAAAGAGCATTTGACTGCATCATAATGATCTATTACTACTGACAGTAGAAGAAGTCAATTATATTTCCGCCATTTTCACACATTGGATCCCCGTGTCCACGGTCGGACGCACAGAGACCAGAAATATAGGTCATGCCTCCCGGTAGCGCTCGGTTACGAGTTTCAAAAACTAAATAGAGTCGTTCGCACGTTCGTTCGCTTGCTCTTATCAACTCGCCCCGCTCGCGAGACGATGCGAACGCGCCGCGCGAGTTTCATCCCGGTCACGCCGCGGGCGGTCCGAACTTTCAACGCACATAAATATCCTTTTATTAGAGACGTTCGTCACAGCAGCAGCACGGCGCGCGATTCTTCCGCCCGGCATTGTCCCCGGAAATTAAAGGGCGTTCCGCGGGGATTCCGCTTCGGGGCAGCCAATCATAGCCGTCACTCGCCGGTTTGCCTCCCCCCCTCTCCGCAAAACTGCAGGATTTCTATTTTTATCGAAAGCCAAACGGTGTGCAAACACGGTAACCCTTCCTCCTATTCTCTTCCATCCGTTCCACCCACCGATATGTTCTTCATTTCTAAATTACTTATTTGCCGAACCTATTTGCTGCCGCTCGATATCTCTCCGGATTTATCTGTACGAACGATCTTAATCCGCCTCTCAGGTCCAGATGCGTCGCGCGAGGACGCGAGGTGAATCGTATTCTGCGTGGAAAAACGTTTAATCCTGCAAGGAGATTGGAAAAATTCTTGAAGTAGGGGGAGAGTTAGAAAATCTCCCGCTTAAGTTCAACGACGAAGACACACGTCGTCGAGAAACTGGCTTAGATATGATAAAGCCTTAGATCGAGATCGATTAAAACGATCCCGCACAGGGAGTTTTAAAGCCGGTGCTTCCGCACTCCGGGCTTGTTCGAGAGTACGAGACTTACGAAACTATAGGTACTTCAATTTCTTGCGCGGAGAGCTATCTCTTCCTCGAACGGTCACGGTGGACAGCAAAAGATTGGATATCTAGTCCGCAACGCTCGTTGAATCGTTGGGCAAAATATGTGTGATAAAAATATGTAAGATATAGAAATAATACGAGTATAAGTATATTAAGTATATTATAAGAGATAAGAACATCGACTTAACAATGGCATTTATTAGTGATATCTGTTTAATCAATTATCTTAAATATTCCATATCAGTAAGCATGTGTTGTGCTTCAGAAATAAAACATTTTTCTTAAACTCTTATTGTTCGTTGTTCTCTTCAAATTTTCGAAATACATTCATCTTTATTAGATCAACGTATTACAATTTTCATTAATTTAGAAACAGAATAAACAATACTAAATAATAATAAATAATATAAGAAATATTATTTTATGCATATAAAGTCACCTCCAAGAAATTGAAATAAGGAAACAAATATTTCGTATTTTTAGACAAACAAATTCTCCTCCAAATTACATGCAACTGATATCTACTTTTATAATAGCAAATAATATCTACCAAATTAATAAAATTAATATAAAAAGTAATGAAAACTAGTGGAAATGTAATTATTTTAAATTGCTCGTGTCGCAAATGGAATTGGAAGTTTACTGCCAAGACATGATGATTAACGCGTAAAGCAATGTACCGATTATCGTACATCGAAATCGTACATTCGTAATTGTTTCCCCGATGATACACTACTCTCGCGTATAGCATAATAAATGTCGATTGTAATGCTCGATGTATTAATGGCTGAATTACAGTTGCACTACAGTCAGTCGGCACTAAATTTCGTTCCGTAGAATCAGACCTGAGATAATCCGAACGTCCGATTACGGCGATTACGCGAATAGTCCCTGTTATCGACGATGAATGTATTTTCAATTTAAGAGATAACTCAAATCTATACTGACTAAATTTTGCTTATTTTTATGTATATAAAATACTTATACCATTTTAATGTAAAATTAAGTAACTGTCACATATAACGCTCAATCAATTACAATCGAAAGTTTAAAAGAGAAAATATTTGTTAAAGCAGTTCTTTAAAAAAGTACTGTTTTAGACGTAATCGTTTTTTCTTTTTGGCTCTTTTTAATTCATGTGGGTATACATACACCAAAATAGCTCTCTCGTAAAGTTTGGTGAAATCAATTTGGTCCGACGTCAGTAGCAGCGTGAGCAACAACAGCCGCAAGTTAATCAAAATGTTAAAACAAGTACATCTATCTCTCGAATCGATAATTTCGACAGTAACCAATCCAAACATGGGAGCGAGTCGCCGGTCTATCGGTCGGTGGAGATCGGCAGGAACGAAAGCAGAAGCGGCGCGCGACGTTCAGTCGTGAGCGAGCAATTAGTGATTAGGATTATCCCGAATTAATTGAGTATACCGGCGGTAGACCGGCAGTTACAATAATGGCCCTAACGCACGGTCGGAGTGAAGTGTCGACCGTGTATATCCAGCTGCGAGTATAACCGATCGAAGATCGCTTGGTACAACGACCGCAATCGCTCCCATGGTAATTCGGTTTGCCCGATGCACTTTACTTGGGGATGCACGCGTACATGCTACATGCGTGCAAACTGGACGTCCGGTCCGGTAATTTTCCAGTAATTACATCGCCCAAGATCAAGACTCGACTTTCATTAATGAGCACGACGTTGCGATCCAACGAGAAACGGAACATAGCTGTTTACGTTCGTCTGATAGCGATTTAAGTAACTTTTCCTCTTTCTTTTCATTTAAGAATGGTATGACTTCTCCCATGTGTTTTAATTAATATATGTATATATTATACAATAAAAAATATAAAATAATACGTAAAAATAACATAGAAACACAGACTTTCTAAAGTAAATAATTTTCGAAAACACCCAATAAAAAACATAATCAAGCAAGCGCAATTAAAGATTACTTAGGACTATTTAAAGAATCATTTCAAATTGCTATTCCATAGATTGTAAAATTCTTATAATATAAATAATAGCAATTTCAACATTTTTGATTTATAAGTTTTTTAAACGTTTTTCTTTCTCTCTTTCTCTCTCTCTCTCCCTCTCTTTCTCTCTGAAAATTCTAATCTAAATGGATTTCAGTTTTCTCGGATTCTAAGCGGTCCATTAAATTTTAATTACTCTTGAAATACCTTAAGTTCTAAATTCTTGTATTTTAATTTTTCATTTAGATTCTAAGATCTATTTCCATCAGAACTTTAGATTATATTAACTATTAAAGTAATTAAATTTTACATGCCTTAAATTTTAGAATTTTAATAATTCTTAAGTTTATATAAATATATAAAGCTTCATAATGTTATTCGTAGATTTAGAATTATTTAATATATAATGATTCATAAATTTCAACTTGTATTTAATTCTCTGCACTCACTATACATATTTCTAAAACTATGATCATGCTTTATCATAGAATTAACGTATAGATTCTAATACTTTCATTTAAGAATTATCACAAAATCATGTAAAACTTATATGTTGGTTAAAATAAATTATAATACACGTATGATAGATAACCACAGCTGCAGATTATAATTACGTGCAGCAAAGCTCTTGGTCATTTGAGAGTCTCAATTGTTTCGACAGCACTTGCATCACAAGCTGCCACAATAATAGGAACACTATATATATGTAGCATATGTTATAAATGTAACATATTATTATGGCGTATATTAGAATAGGTTTCGTAATGCGTAGTGGCGGTTTTCCAGACGACGCAACTTTGTGAATTACAATTGTGAATCGCTAATCTGAACTTGAGGGACAGAATGACGAAACTCATATTATTGGACTTCAGACAAATGTGACATCTCAACGAGAAATGTTTTTTTTTTAAAGATATATGCTTCTGTATTCTACTTTAAGATTTGTTTGCGGAATAAATAAAAAAATTTAATATTTCTTTTCGTATAAATACATGAATTCTGAAGTATTTTTAAAAAGTTAATAAATTGAAAAAAAAATTTCAAAAAAAAAAAGATATATAAACATGATTTATGAGTAAAAAATATATTTCAAGAATTAAGGTAGTACGTCCGTAAATTCATTTTCTTAGAAATCTTGTAAAATTTAGACAGCATATTAATGTAAACACGCTCTATACACATGTGCGATTAAAAAAAGATTGACCGTATCAAAGTTGAAATAATGGAGTCAAAATTAGCACTTTTTGTCATGGGACGAAAATGGATTCCGATGTTTCTAATTGTAGAGATCAAACTACTCTTACTTATTTTAATAAAAAACAAGAAGATAAGAGAAGAGACTTGCAAAAATATTCTTATAAAAATAGACCTTTGACCGTCTAGTTTCGAAGCAATTGATACGTAAAGTACACAATTTCTGATAGAGGACGCATATGATAGCTAACCTTTGAAGATCTAATAGCACACATTAGGGTCTATATATCTGTACATATGAGATTCTCACACATACATGCATAACGCGACAATCCCATCAGCCAAATATTATATGTAATTTGTCTACCATTAACTTTTTGACAGTATCGTCACGCGCGGACGAACTACCTTAATTAGTTTCCTAAAAATATTTCACTAACTTCATGTTCTACAAGAAAAATTCATAGAATGTTATCTCTTTATCAAAGATTATCATAAACTTCATTGCAAATTCTGTCGTCACAACATCATTGTAGATTCTACCAAAGTTTGCTGAAACGGAAGATTTTTCGAACCGTTCCGGAGATAAAATTCTCGAGGTGGAACCTTTTAAGATACTTAAGTACATTCTCTTGTACGCGGTGCACGAACGAAAAATCACTCCTTTCGGAGACGAGCGAAAACGATGGCAGATTCCTGGCTTACAACCCTTATCGGCTCCGTTCAAAACTTCGCGGCTAATTTATAAGTCGGCGCTATCGACCAGACTAAAGCCACGCCCTGCAACCGAGTGCAAGTATCACTCTTTGGAAAAAAAGGGTGAAGAAGGAAAGAGCCACGAACCGGCGTTCTTTAGCACACGGTGATCAACGTGGACGCAAAATTTCACGCGAAACTTCTGTGTGCTTCGCGGTGTGTATAACTTCCGAAGAATATGGCGAATACTTTGCGAGAAAACTGCTTGAGAATAAAACTCGCCAAGGATGAAAAAGCTTTTGACGTCAAGAATTCGGTGATTAACGAGCCGTGGCTCGTTTTGGGTCGCTCGCCCAGGGTCCTCATCCTTCGGTCGCCATCAAGTTTCGTTCGATTGTATCATTATCGCCTCTCGCGCCAAATAACCGTTCGTCAGCGTAATTAATCTCGAAACTATAACGGAAGCGCGGTGAATCCGGCGACCGACAGCTTCGAGGGCTGTCGGAAGTCTCTTCCTTGGCAATTAGACGACGCCCAGAGGATACAATCAATACAACGTTGCCTCTATTTCTCTTCCTTCGTCTCTTTTTCCCCCTCGTTTTCTTTCCCTCTTTCTCTCTACCTTTCTATCGGGAAAGAAGCGGATACCTAGACGAAGGAAAAGATTGTGCGGCTCGACCGATGGGCCGTTAACTCGCTCCGCTCCAAGAATGGAGGCAAGAAGGAAATTTATCGCTCTCCTTACGAGGTGTCGTAAAATTCGGTGCTAATGAAAAAAGGACGAGCAGCGAGAACGACGGGGGATGGTCGCGGGAACGATAAAACGGGCACAGGCGTATAGCTTGGACTACGAGGAGTGCAATCAATTAACTACTTCTTCTCAACTGTACCCTTAAACGCAGATTATAAAAGCGGTCTCCGCATAATCGTGAGATAATCCACGTTTCATCACGAAAATCTTTGATATCTTTGTTAGTCGATCAGAAAATTCAATTACAACTCGACAGAATCATAGTCAAGTTTTTAAAGGCTGTTAAGGATATTATAAGGTGAGACGAAGATACACGAGACTGGTCTTAAAGGTATATCCGTGAAGATATGTCTACGAAAATGTACGAATAAAAAGAATTCAATTTATTAGTTAAGAACACGTATACAGTAATATTATTTGTTGTTAATTCTAAAACAGTAAGAGTAAAAGAATCGTATATTATTAACGATTAAGACCTATGTCTGGACACCTTTATCATTTTAGTTTTTAAATAAATATAACGTGAATTAAAATTAAATCGATCACCTCGACGATCAATTTCTTGCAGGAATGCGGCGGTTGCATAAATTTCACGGAAGATCGACGTCCTTGATTCTCGACACTTCTCAATTTTGTCGAGACGGACTTCTTCGACATCGTATGAACTTTACGTTCTAACCATGGTCCTGACGAACAATTCCGGAAGCGTTTCCATCGTTATCTTCGACTTCGGTTATGTTTTGTCGGACAATGTGTTCTGAGTGAGAATAAAGTTCAATCACATGTCAGCTCTTGTACATGAATACTAGAAAAATCCAAATGTAGATTTAAATAGATCCAAATTTATTTCCATAAGATTTATATTCAGATTTATTTTATATTTTGTATTGTGTTCACTTGGTAGTATCAAAATTTTTATACAAAATGATGTATAAATTTAGTCTATAATTCATTACTAATAATGAAACATATTTATAAAAGTAATTATAAAATAGATAATACCTATACTTTTCAACAAGATTAAATTTTCCAGTGGAAAAAATGGCAGAATATTAATTTACATAATTTCGTGAAAAATCATTGTAAAGTAATTTCTAAAAACATTTTTCTCATTATAAATTTATTTTCGTTATTTTCACAGATTTAAAGTAGCTTTTTTGTCAAGAAATAATAATAACCAAGTATTTCTCATTAACGATTACATATACTAAAATTTAATTTCTGGTATATTTAGAATTGCATAAAGTCGCACATTATTCAATTGTGGAAAAAACGAACCACCAAAATTTGCTTTATTTGAACCGCGGTTAATCACCATATTAAATACGCCTAGCGGGGAAAATAGAAAATACGAAAAAATGTGCGGGGCTTCTCGTGTTTTAAAGATGCGGGCACGCACACGCAGAGCAAATTATGCAATGCTGGCGAGTAACGAATACTTTAATGGACCGAGCATATTTCCCCTCGTAATAAAACGCCGCATTAGCCGCCCCAAGATGAATACTTCGCGATATGCGCGTGCGTCTTCATAACTGCGCATCAGAGTGTTCCTCATTTGCATAGCAATTTGTTTTTTTCCTACATCTCATCACTTGCAGTAAATTATCCGAAAAATGTGAGATTCATTTGCTTTGCAATAAATTGTATATAGTAAAAAATTGGTTCAAACAATCTTATTGCATATATATCAAAACATTACTTCGTATTCACAGAATACACGGTCAATATATTTCTTACGTTTTACCTTAACTTTTATACTTCATAATTAACTTTGGTTTGCAGTGTGTGTGTACAACGTATGTGAATATATACATAATATATATATAAAAGAGTTATTGTTATTATGTTATTAGTTAGACCATATTACTTTTTAAAATAAGTAAAAAAATATAATATTTTTTTATAAAAAGGTAGCGTTACAATTTAACACCAAGTGCTCTTCACAATATTACCTGCCAATTTATTCTGTGCTAATGTTACTTCTCCTTATAGGACCACGCGATGTACTATTACGTAAGGAGAATAGCAAAATATAGGCCATTTATAACTCAAACATTAGGATACGAGGAGCAAGCTCTAACGTACATATCTAGCAAGGTGCATACTGCGTCTCTCATCTACGACCCTTTGTGTAAATATTTGATCGGCACGAAAGGTATCATTAAATATGCAGCGTATATACGTTCAGAAACATAATGCAAATACGGCACGATATAACACGTGTGTGTATGGTAAAATGGTAATGCTCGTAATAATGTGTGCGTTGTGTCGCATAATGCGTCGCGTAAGTGGGCCACAATCAGCTGTGCAAATTACGGGGCTTATTGTGCTTAAAAGAAGTAATGAGCGTAGCCGAGATAGTACCGCCCCTTTACCGAGCCAGATGCCAATTTATATTAGACATTAAAATTGGGACGGTAAGGGGAAAGTAATAATTTACGCTCTAAAGACGAATAAATTGAAAAAAGTGATAACAGTCACAGTGTAATAGAGAATTACAATATATAATACCGTTGTATTTACCATCGTAAAATTATTAAATAATATGTAATCGTCAAAAATAGTATTAATCTTATGAATAGAAGACTGCTGCATTATAAAACTTTAAGTAATTCACACATACAATTCTCTCTATTCAATTTTGCACGAGTTATTTATTAAGACACTAATACTTTATAATTGTAAGATGCAAATAATCAAAAATAAAGAATTCTTATGAATTAAATTTTGAAAAAGTCAAATAGACCATAAAATGTTATTTTTTACTTACAATCATTAGCTCATACGTAAAGCAATATTTCTTTTTAAAAAAATTGAACTTTAATACCAAGATATTAATAATTTCTTAAAAAATGCAAGAAATTAACGTCCAAATAAATTTTCGCTAAAAAAATATGAATTCAAGATTAATCAAACAATCTGTAAATAAAATAGCGTACACAACGATATAAAATTTTCTATGTAAGACAAAATCATGCACCATTTTGTAGGACATTCACACGCTGTAAAATAATCTAAAAATAATATATTTAAAAACCATCATCGCTGGAAATCCAGTCATCTCGAATATCCAACAGACGATCGCTACCGATATTGACGTCATCGCTTTCAGATTCCAGCGACGCGCGTCACTCGATGTGGCAAATATCTCTTTCTATGAACGAGTTTGATCGATCGCGCCGACAATCCCTGGAGTTTGCCGTATCCGCCATATACCACTGCATACTGTATCGTCATTTACCAGTATCAGGATGACGTCTCTACTTGCATGTGCATAAACGCACGCATACACATCCGCGCGTATAGTCATACATGCAGGCGCAAAAGTATCCCGCCGCACGTGGAAAGCCAAAACGTCCCTTTTTGCATTGACCGTTTTCTGAGCGGACTACGCTTATCGATCGCCGCGAATTCTGGCATAAAATGCCGGAATTTACATCATCCGGGCGACAGTCAAGAATATGCTTTCGTCCCGATACGCGAGGTTTCTTACTACTTTACGGTCGGCTTCCGCCGATCCAATGCCGTCGAGCGATACGTTACATAACAAGAATGCTGTAATGCAGCTGTGTATGTATCTATATATGTATATCCGTGGAGTTTGTAAGGATACATGCATATATATACATATAGGATTTTGTAAGACTTGCGATAAACTTCAGAAGCGTATCTTTTACTGAACGCAAAAAAGAATTTTGTGCAAAAATTTATTTAGTCGGTATCTCTTAATTGTCGTAATATTTAATTGTTAGCACTGAATAACTTGACTAAATTTATTAATATAAATTTATCGTTTATCATCATTTTATTAACATAAATGTATTATGTCATTAGTATGGTAAATAATATCGTCAGTTTTAAGTACTGTCAGTAATTGTGCATAATTAAACAAATGTTTTTCAAAGATCTCTAGTAAACCAATTACTGTTTAATAAATCTTAATTGTATTGTAATTTAACATTTCGATGATATTTCAACATACAATTACATTATTCGTTTTTCGTTACTGCGGCGAGAGAAATATAAATAGATAAATCATCGTTACTCCAATGGCCTGAATGTAAATCGCGTTAAATAATTGGAATAAAATTCGCGCATAAATTTTCATACGGTCAGTTTAATAATATTCGTAAAAGATAATTGTACTTCAACTCTGGTGAGAAATAAAATCCAAAAGTCGAAGTCACATTTCGCTGGCAACAAGGAAACATCCGAAACTTCGCTAAACTTTAAACTTTAACTTAAATGTATGTATACAAGTGCAGTCGACTCGGTCTGCGAATGTTAGTTCATTTAATTTAGTTCTGTTAGTTCATCTAATGTACTTTCTGTTAGCGGTATGCATAGCTTCAAGTAGATTTACTTATATTACAGAAGAAGCTTCCGTCAGCCGCTATTAAGATTCCATAACAGACAGAGAAAATTGCGGTATCATGTATAATTCACAAATTTGTATAATTCCAAATTATTCAAATGCACTTGTTTAGCACATAAAATACTGTAAAATTGACATTACGCTTATTTGGCATATTATGCATAATATTAATTTATAATATAATATATTATGAATATATTATTTTATTATAACGCGTTTCTCTATAATTTTTAGTTTCTTTATGATTCTTGTTTCTATAGCAATTACTAATAAATTTTGAATGGTTACTTACTATAAGGAGCATATTCAAAAATTTTCTAATTATTGGGCGGCATATCATAGAATTTTTTAAATCTTTCCTAAATTAAAAAAAAAATAAACCCACGGAAATTTTATATTAATTAAATCTTCCTTAATTTATTCCTAGTTTATTATTCCGGACTTAAGAGCGAATGGTAATAACGTAACGATTCAATAAATTAAATCAGACGTGTTTCAAGTGTTACGTGGCTTTACTTTCTCGATTCAGCTTTGCTTAAAGAGCATTTATCGTGTATACAATTACTCTGAGAGTATATGGTAAGACGGCCGTATCGAAAAACTGTCGTGTTACCCCCGCTATTAGAACTGGAATCTCGATATTTCGTCAGAGTAACGTACGGTGACTCGATCCAAACGAATCGCGTGCGAATTCGGAAATTAATGGCGTCTCCCGTAAAAGCGACACGCAGAATTTCAGCTAAACGCGTCGTTCCGCCGAAGTTCTCGCCACAAACACGGTGGTTCGAATCCGGCATAATCAGTTGGAGCTTTCCAGGAGTTCGACACGCCTTGCAGCTTAACGAGTGCATGCCCCCTCGCGAGAATGCTTTCGAGAATGAATTCGCGACGGCGCGATTTAATGCGCTTAACTCGTGAACGATCACGCCGCGAATCTACATTACATTAAATTAAAGTAACGGATATATCGTGCGTTCCAGGAAACGTATAAAATAATAAAAGTTTCCTCAATTTTACCGCAAATCATGGAGCGCAGATAACGCGACACACTCGCCTCTCTTTTTACATTCGTTCCACTCGAAGCGAAATAAAGAATCTTCGTGCGTGTTGTATATAAACAAAAGAAAAAAATAAAATAAAATATAAAAAAGCGTAAAAATCCATTGCACATCAATCTCGTGACGATCCTGTTCTTCCGGGTGGCTTCTGGTTCTCGTTCGCGGATCAGTTCTTCATCGGTGAGAATTGGGTCATCGATCTGCCGCCCTCGTAAATACGCGAGAAGTTCGGCCGCGGCGCGGCACGGCGGCGTCTCTACCCGGCCCGGATATTTCGCCGCGGCCTCGGCCGCGGCTCGCTCGGTTAACCCGCGAAGATGAAGTTAGCGAGCTTTGCATAGTTGGTGCTTTGTTTCGTACACTGGCATTGAGCCAGCGGACCGCGCGTTCGCTATTATATGCCGACGCGGCCACGGTGACTACCCGTGCAGCACCTGAGCCATTTATAACGGCGCCTTTCCTGAGCCGCGGATGTTTTGTTACGATATTCGTCGCTAATTGGTGCCCTCGAACAGAGTAACCTGGGTAATGGAAGAATAGATGACCATAAAACAGATTGTAATCTGACAAAAGAACCGGAGCGGTACAAAATGGGGTAAAATATGACATACCCATAATATATAATCACAATGACAAACTAAAATGTTAATGCTTAAAACATTAATAATAAAAATAATTATATATTTCTATATTAGTATGAAAATAAAAAAAAGAGAGGAATGAGGAAATATGTGGAAATATCACGTAAAGCGATATATTGAATAAAATTTAATTTACGTTTATTTTATAATAAAAGATATGTACCAGTATGCTAAAATAATTACGAGATTAACTTTCTATTTAATTCCAAATTATATTTTTAGGAAAAGGAGATTTATTTCATTCTATAGGAGTATAACAAAAGATAACGGGAAAGCATCAAGTTAACGGCACTATTCAACAGCAATTAATTGGATCGTTAAACAGTCGGCGTACTATCCAGAAATAATTACACTTCTCTTTCTCTCTCTTTACTTTATATCTCTCTATCTCTTTCATAACCGCTCTCGGTTATTCGAATTAATATATAAAATTAGTTACGCAACAAAATAGGATATTATAATAATTTCTTGATTGACCGATTGATGAAATGTATACATTAAAGTTTAAATTAATTACATAATTAATTTATAACTTCACAATAAATATATAAAGACCAAATATACTGTTTGACACATCACACCAAAAAGGAAAGAAACAATCACTTTTTAACCCTCCGTCTGTTTTTGTTTTTGCACTTTCGTAGTGCAAACGTGAGTCTGTCAAGTTTGACGCTATTTTTCTCTACCTTAAAGTATTTTTAAAAAATCTGAAAAAATTCACAAAACATCTGTCTACATTGTAGTTGATGATTTTATAGTCTTTTTGATAAACATCGTTTATTTTCTGGCAGGCTTGCAAGTTTTACAGTTACGAGCAGATATTATTTTGGCTCGGACGCCGTAGACTCACGTTTACAGACGAAGGGTTAAACATATATACCTATAGTTCCTATCCATATATTTCATTAATAATAGAATCTTATTCAGTCCATATGCAATCTCCACAATTTGCTTATTTAAACTTTTAGACTCATATATAAATTTGCACGTGTATTCTGATCACTAAAAATATGAACCGTGTTTCCGCATACATTTTTCTCTATTTTTGTAGGAACTAAAATTATTTAAATAATTTAGAATTATAGAATATCCGAGTATTGATAAATATTAATAATAAATATTTAATATAGTCTTATATCTCAACAGCGTGAATCTAATTTATAGACAAATTTTTAAATTGTATCATGACATCTATTCGTAATTATCACAAATTATGAAGTTTTTATCCCTCTTTTCCCTCAGTTCATTAATTTCCCCCCCGTTTAATTTTGCATATCTCTCCCCTTTCTCTCGTACCTTTCTCTTCCACCTAATCCTTACGAACTTGACTTCGCGCACAATACCCTGAATAACTTTTAATTGGCTCTTTCAATTTGCCGTTTGAGCGGAACGGTAGCCAGCTGGGCTTTCTTACTTACGATTAAATTTGCTCGCAGCCGATCGTCGTGGAAACAAATGGGAGATTGCCAGGAATGCAAGGAACGCCCGAACTCTTACACGCGTAGTCTTCACTACGATGTCCTTCTCTCAAGCAAACACGGCGATTAACAAACTTTATTCTCAAAATTAAACACCGAAAGTTTCTCGTTTGCAAATCGGCAAAGAAAATATTGCTGATTTATATTCCTTTGTTGAAACCTCGTTGAAATCAATTAATTCTTACATCCCCTTGAACTTTTCACAAACAAATATATAATTTAGTATAAGTATATATTACATATGTACATTACGCTTTATTTTCAGCGCAGTGTAAAATAATATAGAAATCTGAATAAACCAATATTAATATTGGTTTATTCAGATTTCTATATTTTCTAAAGCTATGTAGATAATAAGGAAAGTATATGCAGTGCAGAGATCAATTCCAATTTTGAAATACGTAATGTACTATGAAGAAATTACAATGGCTTGTAATAGCACACTATAAAATATAAGTTTGGTAATCTAATTTTAAGAATAATACTAATAAAAGTAATAAGATCTGTACTATTTTTAACAAACAGTATAAATGTGTTATTAAGCTTTTTTATATTATATAATTCTTTTGATATACATTTTAAAGTCCGTTAATATTTATTAAATTTAGATTTGGATTAAAATAAATATTTATATTAATAAATATTTATTTTAATGATTAAGATTTTTAAACCTGGAAACTCGATCTCTCTTTTTGTTTGCCATGGTTGATGAAGAAGAAATAGCATAGATGAAATGGAAACTAACGAAGGCATAACTGATGCATAACGTTGAACAATATTAGTAGAGATAACGGACTGCAAGAGATGAAATAAAATCGATATCAACGAAAATCTACACGAGGTTTGTAATAGCAGAATCGTTTGAAACTCTAACATAGCAATTCCTTGAATCCCCGAAATTGTCCGGAGCGAACGTGCCCCATACCTTTGACTTCGAAATCTAAATTAGAGATCTCCCGATCTGGCGTATTCCCTATTTCCACATGCAAAAGATAACTGTAATTTTCACTGTAATCTGGAATGAACAGTAATTTTCACTGCAATATAAAGCTGCACAATAAAGCGATTATATAAATAACTTAATGTTGAACTATTAAGATCAAAATTTATGAATGTAATTTAAAGCAACTCGCTTTGAATATATACATTTAACGAATAAAATGTATATACTTAACAAATCCTTGATAACAAATTATTTTAAAGAACGCATGCAAATTTTGCAACAATTACAAATTTTACAATATTAATATTAAGAAATATAAAAATTTATGTACTTTAAAAAGTGATAAGTTTTTTATTAGATTCGATTCATTATTGTTTCATATTTGGACATAAGTATACGCATCAAAGTTACGCTGTTCAAATGAGTTAATTAATTCATGAATCTACAACTAAAAGAAATGGTAGTAATATTGTCTTACATAAGTCGACTAGCATATTCTTTAAAAAATTAAGCTAAAAAGATTTAACAAGATCCCACAGCTATTCTGAATCCAGGCGCACATTTTCCGATATATTATACGTGGGGAGGATGCAACTGCGGCGTAAAATGCCAATATTTCCCAATACAATAAACTGTAAATCTATGTAACGTCGTTCGCGCAATGTTCCGAACTAATTCCCTGTGACGTATGCTATGATCCTTCTGTAATGAATTATCCAGCTCAAATGCGCTTGAATGGAACAAACTGTCGTTAGTCTCTAACTTTGCAGAATCGTAGCAGAACGTCACGGCCGGTATTCGCTTTATTTTTCCACGAAGTTCCCAAGTGCAAAAGTGCATATCAGGTATTTTCCTAAAAAATCGTCCATGTTTAAAATCGATGCGAAAGTCATACGGACGTCTTCGCTAGATCCACACTGTTAAATTGCTGGGAAAAATTCTCAATCTTACTATCTACATATCTCTCGAGAAGTTTGAAGAACATTCAAGCGACGAATCAACTCGGCTAGAAAGTATACTTGTATACTTACAGATAGTAAGTATTTTGTATATATGTACTTTAAAATACCTTAAACACTCTAAACAACTGTATATCAAAATAGTGTACTCATATTATATAAAATTATCAATTAAATTTATTTAATGTTAAGAATAAAGAAGATTTTGTGAATTAAATTTAAGTAAAGCTTTATTATTATAAATAAGAAAATCAGGTGTATTTAAAATCTTGATTTTAATTTGTTTTAATCGAATTTTTATTTATAAAACATAATTATCAAGATATTTGATTTGAAACGTTTACTATGTTTACGCGAGCGTTAGTTCTGTAGTAACTTGCAATAATTCCTCCGCGTAAACGAGATTTTGTAGTAATTTACGATAATTCACTCCGTGTAAACGAGTGAATTATCGTAAGTTACTACAGAAATAACGCTCGCGTAAACGTAGTAGTTGTGTCACATAATAATATATTCTATTTAATTTTGATTAAAGAAGCATCGTCTTCCATTTAAAAAGAATATCAAAGAATATTATTAATACTATTATATGTGAATGTGAGCAAAATAAAAATTGTACGTCAATTATTTGTTTTAGCGAAGATCAGAAAACATTCTATTAAGAGATACGAATAGTGTACTTAAGAGGTAATTGAATACACGTTGAAAACCATATCTTCACGAGGATGAACCTACATATCTGCCAAAGACACGACCGAATCATCAAGATTTTCGCGGAAAGCTCCAGTCTCGGGTGTAGGATCAACTCGTACGTAGGCTAAGTAATTCCTGGGACGTCGCCCAATCGACGACGACCCAACTATCGGACCCTTGTCAAATCGCCGTGGGATCCACCGAGGATCACGTGCATCATGTGAACCTCGCACGTAACCTCGGAGAAACGGGTGCTAAAAGAGCTAAAACGTTACTTCGGACATTATCGACACAAACGTTTCAAAACTTTCACGTTGTTACTCCACATATTTAAAATATAACTGCTCATGTCTCGTGCGTAATAAAAATAGAACATTTATAATTTATAAAGTGTCCCTTTATGTATGACTTCATGTCTGAAAGAAATCTTTCAAATTATTTTCTTATTTTGATTTTGACTAATATTATTTGTAAATAATAATAAAAGCCGGATTATATAAAAATAAACTGTTATCATTATATGTGTTGTTTCGTAAAAAATGTTGATAATATATATTTTTCACATGGAAACTTAATTGCTAGAATGATAAAACTTCATTGACCTGGCATTCGACTATCGCGATATGTGTTTTCCGAGATATTATGACCGACAAATAAGACCAAGCCATAGAGACGAGGAGAAGCGAAACGGAGCGTGGTATTCCCGCGAGAGGAAAAATAGGTTGAGCAAACAAAAGGCAGAGGGTAAACTCCGCGAGAAAAGTCGCCGCGCCGGGGCATCTCTTGGCCAAGCTTGCAAAGTCGAACAGTCGAACGTCGGAGTTGAATCGTACAAATGGCGGTCGAGCGTACGGTCGAGGCGATTCCTAAAGCGGTCGCGGAATGTGTCGCGATAAATTAGCCCATGTCACGCGATTTCAACTTTCCGGAGTTTCGTCGAAGTGCGAGAATCGCTCCGTCAAAGAACGCCATACATGAAGGATATCGGGGACGAGATTCGAAAAATATGAAGGTGAGATTCACATTCTTCATTCGGATGGAAAAGGGAAATGCCGCAGAACATGATGCAATAAAAATTATTCAGCGTTCTCACGCGTTTTAAAAAATCCGCCAGTATTATATTTTTTAAATACGCATCTTAAAAATTTCGTTTTTGAAATAATGAAAGCAATAACAAAAACTATAAAGAGAATAATTGCGAAATAGATAGTCAAAAATTTTTAAAGTACAACAATAAACGAATAAAATTTATTGTCTACTATCATTTATGTTAAACATCGAATGTCTTTGGCATAATTAGTTTTAACGTTATCGAAAGGTTGATCGCTTTTGATATTAATAAATTTTAGGAAACATTTATTTTCTTTAAAAAAAGCTATTTAATAAAAAATTTTTAAATAATTTTTAGAAAAGATTTAAGAAAGAAGAAATGCTTATTTTATTTAAGGAAATTTAGATTAAACTTTTGTTTTATGGAGAAATCTCGATTAATGATAAATAACATTTGAAAACAAAATCGATTGTATAATAACTTGCAAATGTAAGTAATTTCTACATATTTTTTCTTCGCCCGCACATTTTCATATCTTAATAGTACTTTAAAGGCTATACACCTACGAGGGTAGAATCCCGAAAAGATTTAGGGAGTAGTTTAGCCGTTATGGCCATTAATATCCCGACATTAATCTCATCTTGCGGCTCCCAAAGCAGAGAGAGGATTTCATTACTCCTTAGGATGATATAAAATTCTGATCAGCGCACATCGTTTATATTGATTAATCAATTACGTGCCAAGAAACGGATGGACAAAACGATAAGTATAATCATAACTGTGTATCAAATTATTTAAAAAATTATCAGAAATATTTTTTAGTAAATCTAAAATATATGTTCCATATGTATAATAACGATTTAAAAGCGTTGCACTAATATCACTTGCACATCATGAAATAAAAATCTCTCGGATGAGATAAGTGTAAATGGTGGCAATCATTTCAGCATATCTTTTGCTTTGATTGTATCCGTGTATGAAAAACTCAAACTTTAGTAGACCTATAGATTACCTAATTTTACCAAACTTTAGTAGAACCTATAGATGATTTAGAACGTTTTGATATTTAAACATCAGAATATTCATAATCATATATTCAAAATCAATATACCAATATTTAACTTTGAAGATAAACAGGGTACGAGTACTAGTTTATCTGGTTTACGAGTACCGAGCTTTTTAAGTGTGGGTACTAGCTCTATCTAGCCAGATAAAGACTACGACATGCTTTCGACGAATGACAGCTTTTAGCAAAACATTCGCGACGAGCAGATAAAGCCGAGAGAATTCCGAATAACTCGCTCCTAGTTATTTTTTGCTGTATTTCCGACCGACCGGTTTTTCCACGACAAACGGAAAGGAAGAATGTGAATGGTCTGAAAGATTTTCTTTTCAAAAGATTCTTCCTGTTATGTATAATAAGCTTATACATACAACAGGTAACTTTAACAGAGATGCTCTGGGCGCAAGGAAGTCTGGGCGATATTATAAAATATGTTATTTTTTATAAAATTAGTAATACTGTAATATTTTAGTTAATGTAAAGTTTTTAGTGCCAATTAGTTAATATTACATATGGTAACATGCGAAATTCACCCCTCACCAAAGTATCTTTCTTCTCTCGTTTCTTAGACTTGAGATTACATGTGTTATTATTATTATTATTTCTACCAGCTTCCTCTACAAATGCATATAGAAGTCAGGTGTGTGGGTTCGTAGCCCAGAACCCATAATAAAATGGTGTTATTTCTTTGTCAAGTCATTCAAAATCAAGGCATTTAACCACTTAGCAACATAATTTATCTCAATTATAATGAATATTTATTTAATATTTAATGTAACAATATCTGCGATGCTTTCTGAATCCAAATTAAAAGTCTCTTCTTAAAATAGAACTTTTTCCAAGTCTAATTGTTATAATATGAAGAAAGAAATGACTCGTGTTTATAGCAGAGTTTTAAGTTACCTTTACGAGTTACCTTAGTGTATCATAACCACGATATCATTAGGATCAAATTATAGTCGCGCGTGTTCGATTACTACCTACCGGACGTCAGTAATACATCAAAGCGAAGAGAAGGAAGAGACAAAGCCAGCATAGTGTCTATTCTGTATCCCCACGTCGGATATTACATCGATCCTCGATAGAGATGAGTGATTTATGTTGATGACAGAGACACTACATCAATAGAAATGATTACTCCTTGTCTATTATATACAGATTAGATCACTACATATTTAAATCACCTACAAAGAGCCGCGTTATGCATAAAGTATGATATCGAATTTACACATCTTATATCTTGCTTTATAGATTATTAAGTCAAGATTAACAGTATTAATGATATCCAGTTTTATAATAAAATCTCTATTAACAACATTTCAAATTTTTAACAATATCAATAAAATAATATGCTTTTAACATTTTTAAACTAAGCAATATTTAATTTGAATTATTTTAACAGAAAAATGTGTTTTATAAAAAATGTAATCTTTAGCAAACATTTATATAACTTTTAAGTATGGGTGTGAAAAAAATAATAAATAATTGTAAAAGATTTCGTGACTAAGCCCATCCAATCTAATACCGCAAAAACCAAAAATATTACTAAACTAATTTTGTTTTAATCATTTTAATCTAAAATTAAGAGATTACACATTGCAAAATAAAAAATTCAAAAGACTTGCTAATAGATGACGCATCACCGATCGGCTTCGACGGAACTATCTGCTGTCTTTTTTGCCTGAATTCTGAGTTCTCTAATCTAAAACCCCGCGTGAATACGTGCCACGGTACAATCCATTAAGGCTCTTCCACGTCGCCGCGAGCGAGCTCTCGAAACATTGCCAAACTTTCGTCGCCGTCTGCTTCTATCTGAGTACGAACTAAGATATACTAGGGAAAGTACTAGTGCTCGGAGAAAAATCCTGCGGAGAGCCGCGAGATATTTCCTCTCCTCGCAATGCCGACATCCATCGCGCTCATCTTTTTTCGTCGAACCCACCTTCCATTTATGTGACTACCTCGTTCTAACGCTTACTGGTTTTCAAGAAGATTGCTAACACACAGTCCATCCATTTCCAATCTTCTTCACAAAAAAAAAATTCTTTTTCATATTTTTATACATCTGTGTATTTACATGTGCTTCTTTTTTCCCTCTCTTTTTCGATATATCTATCTATCTACCTATTTATCTCTCTTGTCTTTCAACAGAGTTCTTCTTCAACAGAATAATATATACGAAATACGAATACTAAAAGCAATATCATGAAATTTTTATATCGTTCGAGGTTTTATGTCAAGTTTGCCAATTCAGTATTAAAATATATTTGTGATGTTTCTAAACCAGACTTAATAAAAAATTAAAATCATATCTATTGTCCAATCCAAATTTTATTTTTTTTTTGTAAAAAATGTATAAAAATGTAAATAATTTTAAAATTATATTACAAAAATTACGTGTGTCAAAAAAAAAAAATCTTGCAATACCTATATAGACAAATGTATGTTACACTCAAGAAAGGAGCGTTAAAGTACTGTAAAGCTAACAAAGAGGAAAAACAAACTTGAAAGAAGAAACAATAATTCTAAGAAAACTGATCTAAATCAAAACTTTCCAAGTCATAATTTATTAAAACTTTTATGTTAGTTTATAAAACTTTTTATTTCGATCAGTTGAGAATTAATAGTCGCTGCATGCGCATCATGGCACACAAGAGAAAGAGCACATACATCCGAAATATTATATCGTCATTCAACGTTATGATGGGTCCAGCGAACGTAAAGCCAACTTTTGTGCATATCTCAATAGCTTATTCATAAACAACTTGCATGTGCGACATTTTCCGCTATTTACTTATCAACGGAAGCTTCAGTTTATATCTGGACCACGCCATGTCATACGAGCGTTAAAAGCTGAGCATCAAAACACGAATGCAAACGTTAAACACGTACACGACAACTCATCGACGGCATCGAAACTACGATTCGACAGACACTGTCGAAACGATGGGTCGCATTGTATAACGGACCGAAAGCGCACGCGTGTCTAACACGCGTGTTCGGTCGGAACCGATAAATTCCAAAAGTGCGGAAGAGACAAAGGCAGAGTCGAGAGATTCGCGCGTTGACAGTATCGAGAGAGCGTGCGAGCGACCGGCAAAGCATGTCAGAGATTCGGAAGCGAGATGCGTTTACACGACGTACAGCCGCGCGAATCAATATCCCGAGTTTTAAAGTCGCCCGATACCCTCGCCTCTCCCATCTGCTCGTTTCCTCCATTCTCGATTTACGCCGCTGTAAATCCGCCCCTCTTTTGATCGAGTTCGATGACGCGATATTCCTGACACGATTCGATTATAATCTGCGAATGAAAAATACGAATGCAATACGATGAGCTTCGCGGGTATCGTGTTTATATCTCGAAAGAAGAAACCAATTTTTTTTTTCGTTTATTGCTACGTGAAAATGACACGACATTTCACTTTAAACATTAATAATGGCTGTAATAATTTTGGATTCTCATGCAAAAATTTATTCATTCACCTCCTTTACTTTATTTTTATTAATTTCAACTAATTCTCCTCTCTCTCTCTCTCTCTCTCTCTCTCTCTCTGTGAAATAAATACATTAAAATAAATAAATCCCTAATATAATATAACCATCTACTATATCTAGTAACTATAAATTTTTCTTTTTATTATACACGTGGGAATGTTTCTCATCTTTCAAGAATTATTGTAAGTGCGGTGTTTTCCGCGTGACAAATCCTCGACACGATAAGCTCGGCATCAAGACCAACAAACTTATTTAGCTTGTCTTCGAAAACCGCAGAGGACCGTTTCGTTTCTCGGTTTGCTTTCTCTGTTTCTTCTTTCGACATTAAGTGAGTAAAGTTTCACTAGCAGTAACCCTTTAAGCCGCCACAACCAGCCGCGGCGGAACCAAATATGTGTGCTCTATTTTTATTCCCCCCGACTCTTTTTTTAAGTCCTTTCGGTCTTAACGTTTATCGCAAACGACGAAAATTTCTGCGCCCGGTAATGTCGGCAGAGTCGTTTCGATCCGTGCACAAACTTGAAATTAACCTGGGAGTCTGTTTCGCTAAGGAGTCGAGAAAAAAGACCCGTTTCACTTCCACCTTGTGGACTATTTATTTTGCAAATCTCGCGAGAATGCTGTTAGAAAAGACATTTTCCGGAAGGAGATCTTCTGCAACAAACGCGAGATCGGCCACGCGTGATAGAGCGCGTTGCGAATCAAGTCGCTCGATGCTGTTTTATTTTGTTAGTCCGTCCTTGCAAGGAGGATTGGATAATCTCGTCACGTTGTATTAAGAGTCTTTGAGAAATACACTAGCGGGTGGAACGGGTCACCCACGGGAAATGAAGGACGCCGGAAGCGTCTCGGCGAGACAAAAAGGATGCGCCGATAAAACATAAGTTCAGCGAGAAGCCCTAAAGTGATAGTAAACTTTGAAACGTACTTTTCTACAGTTGAAAAAGTTGAATGTACGAACTGGATTGCCATGACGCTTCTCATGTCGTGACACTTCTCGACCAATATGTCTATCGATGCAAAAGCTATCAATTTCTGAAAATTACATTTATGCAGTAATAATATTATAAAATAATTCATATTTTGACAAATTTATCAATTAATATTATTGATATTACTATTGTTAATTTGTAATTGTATTTTAAATAGACAATGAGACTTGCAATGAGACAATGCATTTATCACGAGACAACGAAGTCATTCATTATGCCCCTCAACAATTAGCTAAATTGTTTAGTGATACAATGCTTTAAACGGCGCCATTAATAATGGCGATTCGCGCAGTATATCGCAGTTAGAGTCAAAAGTATCTGGCGGGACGTAAAGGCATTGCCCGCTTCCTTCCGGTAACCTGATTACCTTCGGAATGGATGCTGCAATCGGGAGAGGAAGCGCTGGTGGCTGTGTGTAAATATATACAGCCGCGTGCGTCTATATACATTCCGTACGGTGCGCGAGTAGGTACTTCCAGATACCTTCGAGTCAAGCCACCAGAATGCTCACGGGAGCGCTAACGTTTACGAGGCAATTGCTTTTAACAGCTCGGAACCCGTTGAAATCTATACCGCCCCAGCTGTATGACGAATTAAGAGCACGCGGAGATCGCGGGATGGCTGCAGACAGCGTCGCGTCAGCGCGCGGCGCGGCGGCCCCACACTATATTTCACACCGATTCAACGAATTCTTGGTTTCTCAGATCCTTCTTTCCAAATCATGGACTTATGCTTCCATAAATTCTCGATTCCGCAAATCCTTCGCTTCTTAAATCCTTGGTTTTCACGGATTTTTAGTTCTAGAGATTCTTGAGCGCGCAGATTCGTGGATCCATAACTCTGAAGGCCATCTTGGCCCTCCCCAGAAACGCCTGATATTCCATGGATCGTTTACGGCGAAGATTTCTGATTCCGGAAATTCTTGGTTTCGCAGAACTGTGGTTAACACATCCTTTGATCTACGCAGCTTTGGTCTCCCGGGATCCAATTTCTCCATGGATATTCGATATTACAGATCCTTATTCCGTAAATCTACCTGCACCCGCAAATGTTTGATTTCAGAGATTATGCATACGAGATTATGCACATCAAAACGGAATGCTACCCATAAAGGGAATGACAAAGAAAAAGATTCCTTATTTCGATACTCATTCATGCTTCACCATCAGTAATTTCTTCTATTGTAAGATTTCAGGTTGAGAGTGATCAATGCAGTTTGACGTCTTTATAAAAGAGCTTTTGTTCCGTTCCGATAGCTTCATTTAAGGGAAAAGCTTGCGACGAACTTTAATGTTTGTTCCGAAAGACTCGGAAACAAGAGACCTTTCCAACCGTCAAAAACACGTGGCTTCTTATGCAAACTGTCATTTAAGTTTACACGGTAACATTTTTGACAAGTTTGGCGTATATTCGGCGAAACTCCTATTGCGCAGCACGTTTCTATTTGATCTATCACAATCACTAATATATTTCAAAACCTTGAAAAAAATAAAAAGAAGAAAGAAAAAAGGCAAACTAATAAAAAATATATATTAATTTAGAGTGATATATAATCAATATAACATATAAATTATAAATATTATTTAAAATTTTTTTTCAATACTAATTTTTTTGTACTAAAAAAACTTATATGTAAATATTTGACATGTTGGAAAAGTTGTACAAAGTGACGCGCACATAAAACCGACCCTAATCAGTTTTTTGCAACCGTTTCTTGCGTTTAGGGCCGGTTTTCTATGCGCCACATTGTACATTTTAATGGAGAAAGTTGATTATATAAATCACAGCAAACATTAACAAACAGATATTTATGACATCATTATGAATATATTGGCCAAATCGCATGGGAAATAAATAATGCCATGTACTACATTATAATTTATTTGCGGCTACAATCTCTTTCTAAAATTTATGATGTTCGATTTATTTCGATTGTTTTCGACCAACGTAAATAACCGAGTGAATTTAATTGAGAAATATAATAAATAATCTAATCGCACGTCAAATAAATAATAAAAATGTTTCAACAAAACAAAAAGGTATTTTAATTTCCAAAATCCATATACAAAAAGTTTTTTATTTAGTTAATTTATATTATAATTGTATTACTACGCGTTAATATATACTTTTTATTAATTTTTTAAATTATTCTTTTTATTTTCTTTTTAATTATGTGTTATTAATCTTAGAGAAAAACATTATACATAAGTTAGGTGACTAAAAGATTTTGTGTGTGTGCAACATAAGTTTAGACCAGCTTATTGAAAGTATATTGAAATATACTTTGAAGTATACTTATAAAAGCTGAACAATAAGTTTTTGAAAACACTTTTAGCTTTCGGAAATCCTCTGCTTTCGGTACGTGTAATGCATGCACTTACGCGACAAAACTTTGTCGGTCGGCCTATAGTAACTTTCGCGAAGTTGGCGAAGGGTAAGATAGATACCTTTCGATGTTATCAGGAGTACGTGTAATAACATTCCATATGCAGCGACCGAATAGAATTATAACAGGCTCTTGGAACTTCAGCGGAAAATTGCCGAAAGTTACACGTGCCCTCGCGTCTACGTTACACGCGTACCGCATTATAATGTAATTCTAAAATGTAAACTTCGTCTGATCGACGTAACAAGATAAACTCCTTGCACGACTTAAACTAATTGGCAAGATGATATACGGCATAAGTAATAGCGTTTACAATGGCATCACTCATCATTTAACTGCATCTGAAATAAATAAATTCAAATAAACTCGAATTATATAACACGAAATATTTATATATAAATATAGTTTTTATATGACAAGAAGTTCAAGATTAGTATAATTTCAAACGAAATTGTTTTATAATATAATATTAAGCGATGCTTTAATGTCATGTCGATATTTAACAATTTATAATTCATTCAGTCATTTATCTTCTCTGAATAATGCTTTGCATATGAACTGTATAAGATTAAACTGAAATAGATCATTGAAAGTTTCGTAGGCTAACTAGCTAGATAACTTCATACAAAGTTATCTAGCCATTAACGCTCACAAACGATGTTACAACATGTAATTCTCAAATATAGAAAGTACAATAAAGAGCATCAAGAAATCTTTCATAATTATTTCGGTTATGATATGATATGATACACATATAAAATTGTTTCACATTTTATATACCTATATTATTGACAATTTAGAATAAATAGATTTTTAATTTTGTCACTAATTAATCATTTGTCGTACGATATATATCAGACATATTTTCGGAATTTCTAACGGAATAAATTTCTATGACCATAGACAATATTAATTTTTTTCCTTCAAAAGTTTCGCGACATATTTTACAAAGTCCAATTATATTGCATTGCAGTGTATATAAAGTCACTAAATATGAAGAGTACATAAAATAAACAGCTTGACTTTACTAAAAATTCAAATATGTAAAAAATGTAAAAATTCAAATGTATAATTTAAATAATACAAATAATTTGACATTATTTTATATAAAAACATAAAAGGATTATATTAAGAAGCATTAAGAACTTGCGAAAGTCTTTCATGTAAGTATAATCAGAACTTGATCTGTTCAGCCGTTATTGAGGTTCGATAATCTAAGGGTCTCCCAACTCATCGGCTCACGTATAGATACACTGTCTGTGTCTCGCTACACGTACACTTAACATGAGACACTATACCGTGTGTCTCAAATATACAATAATAAATGATATATTTCTTAGGCACAAATAAAAAGCTTTACGTTCGAAATTAAATTTTCAATAAGTATAACTACTTTTTCAGAATATTTATTTAGAAGTATAAAGTAAAATATCGAAATAAAAACACTTCACAGTGGAATTAATTTACCAAGAAACATTAAAGTAAAAACAAAGCAATTATTAAAATGCTTAAATTTTATGTTCGCATAAAAGCATGTCTTCACGAAATTGACCGGTATTTCCTGGTTTCTCCGCAGCGCGGTGTATGTTACGTCCCAACATAATTTTAACGGCGTAAAGTTCGCACAATCAGCCTGCCCTGCGGAGATCGATGAGCGACACAGGAATGCACACGTTGAGTAATTAGTGCATAATTTAGCTGGCGCGTGCGCTGAATCGGAGGTGTCAGTTTCACGACACACTGAGTAGATAATCCCGAAGGAAACACAATCCCGTCGATGGACTCAGATTTATCCGATCTTCATGTTAAGTTTATACATGCATTTGTAGTTATAAAATCAAAGCAAACGTTCGAGATTTTTACGTACAAGATTTTTTGTCGCAAATAAAGTGTAAAATATAGTATTTTTTAAGTATTATTCGTACATACAAACATACATATATGTATGCGTATTTGTATGCAAATATAAAAGAAAATCCTCTTTTTATGTTGTCTATATATTCTGTTATGATTCAACTAAATTTACGCGACTAAATTTACGTGATTGATGTAAAACGGACGACACCAAAGTGTAAATAGTGAAAATCAATATACAGTTTAGATAGATAAATGTAGACACAGAGAGAGAGAGGAAGAGAGGGGGAGGAAAAAGGGGGAGGGGAAGAGGGAAAGAGAGGAAGAGGGGGAGAGAGAGAGAGAGAGAGAGAGAGAGAGGAGAGAGAGAGAGAGAGAGGGAGGGAGAGAGAGAGAGAGTTGGCGGAATTATAAGCTCCAATTTCATGCAACGATTCTGTTACATATAGTGATGGAAATGTAGCATCTTAGATGAACTGACATTTACTTCAGGTCGTTGGAAATTTGAATATATTTGTGGTGCCCGAGGCATCTCGTAACTCAAGATGGTGGTAATGCAAAATTAATGCGATAATACGCGCCGCCAGTTTCTAAGCCATCAAAACATTTAAGCATTTAGCACAATGTCGAATGTTTTCCACGCGCACGCCTGTACTGCTTAAACGCTGAAGAACTTTAATGCAACGGAGATAAACAGAAACTGACGCCGTTATAATTACACAATTTACTAAAGCGTAAAATCCTACGCAACAAACAGTTAATAACACTCCGCACAATTTTACTGTACTCAGCATATGTAAAAGTGAGAAATATTCCATTCGTGATGAATACAGCTTTCAGAGAATAAACACAATGCTGCAACACAGAATATATCTTGCAGATTTGTATTTCGAGTACTGAGAATGATATAGATCCAAGACTACATAGAATAATTTTTAAAACAAAGTAAACTTTTTTTTACATTTTTGTGTAATATATCAAATTTAGCAACGTTCCTACACATTACAAACATACGTCATAAAGTCGGAATAATCTTATTCATGAAAAGTTATTTGTTGAACAAAATTAAAAGAATTATTTTCTTGCAACTTTCTTATTTCTCATATTATAATCTAGTACGTCTGATGTAACAATATTGTGTACTATTATAGTAGTTTGTCATAAATAAAAATTTAAATCGTTTTCATTGTCAATCAAACAATTTTATTTGTTTTTCATATTTTAAAGTACACCCAACTTTCTTTTTATGCGATATAAACGCGTTTCGAGTAAGATGGAATCGTGTTATTCGAAAAAAAACCTTTGCTAGTTACTTTATATAGTGAGCAACTAAGAAGCACAGAAAAATTGAACTGAAACAATGCTCAGAACTTTTCAGGCCTGCATTCATTCATTGAAGCCATTTTGGATTGATTACGTCAGAAGAGAGAAAATATATCATGAAATGCAAGGTACGTTAAAATAACGTTGAAATAAAAATTGCTTTGCAATGAAATAGCGTTTGTAACCAATAAAATAGACCTGTAAAATATATCGAAAACTCCTCTTTTGTTTGGGTAATCAATGAATAACCCACATGTGTCGAATTGAATTGTGTCTAATCAAGGACGAAAACAAGCTATTTGACTGCCACCGAATTGAAATAAATATTTCACATAATAAATAAACTTTCACACAATAAGTTGTAACAAAGTGGGTATATTTTAACACTATACGCAATAATTATTTATAAAATAAAAACACTGCGCTAAAACGAAAAACGCTATAAGTTGCAAGAATAATTTAGCTTTTTAACGTTATTTTTCACGCCTTGTAACTCACAATTTTGTCAAGTGTGAATTACACGCTATGTGTACTGTCGACACGGACTTGGCAATCGAGCCAACAGAAGCCTTAAGTCTCTAGCTATCTAGCTTAATACGCACACTCTCTTCGGTTGAAAATGCATGTGTCATGTGTATGATTTCTAACTGTATAAGCGAGAATATATGCTCACGCTGTTTTGAAAGCTTCGCATGACTGATTGTGAGTTTGAAGAGAATAAGGGTGAACGTGTGAATAATAAATAAAATCGAATCAATGATTGACAATGACAACCGAGCTGCTGAAATATGATTGAAGCTACAACAATGATCGAAAAATGTAGTCTGTCTAGGGTATAGCTCGTTTTTTTAACATGATAATATAGGACGACGTGTGTCTGATTAAAAATTTGTATTAATTTATTATTAGAAATCAAAATTAAGGTTTGTACATACCCAGTAAACCTAGCAAACTAACAGTAATTGCAATATTATTATTTCATACTAATAATACCTATAAATGCAAACACATATCATGAAGTGTATATGTAAATGTACTCATTACGTGTATACACGTGTATACAAGTGAAAGATTACAAAAATTATGGTATTATTCAAGTTGCAATATATATAATCAGATTGTTATTTTGAGAACTTATTATTTTCTTATCGTGACTTAGAAAGTCGCACGAGAACAATCTATTGTGGCGAATTTAAATCAAAACAACGGAAGTAAGATAACTAATTCATATATGCGATTGACAAGATTAGCCTCTCTAATCTGTGCTTGTTACGAAATGTCACGACGTTAATCCATCATCACATTGTAGGTTCACGTCTAATACGATCAGTTGTAAACAGGATATATTGTTTTAATCAATCGCAATCTGTTTTCCTTTGCGTGTCACTCCCATTTGACCAGCTAAGCTTGTTTCAATTTCATAGACCTAAACATAATTAATGATACTTATGCCTTACTTGATTATTTACGCCATTTACGGAATGATAAACGATGTCAGACTTATTGAAATTAACGATTCATAAATCGCCACGAGATCATCGTAATTACACTTCATTTATCTTGGTTTCATGCGGTATTATATCTTCGAACTTATCTCACGCGAAACGTGAGAATATTATCCGATCCACGTTCGCGAAATAACGGTACAATAGTGTTACGCTAATGTGTAACGCAAATTTGCGGAAATCAATGGTAGCCGCACTATCGAAAACAATTCGTTTCTCAATCAAATGGATAATGAACGACAGCAGCGGCTGATGCGGCTGAATTTCAAATTTGTTAATTCGTCAAGTCGCGTTTGGCGAATGAGCTTTGAGCGGCGCATTTGCAGATGCTCTGACCAATCACATCAAGCATGAAAAACCATTTCGAGAATTCTTTCTCTTATCCGATATAGAAGAAAAACTTGAAGTCAGTAACGATTATTGTGTCGGCTTCGCCATCGTCTTTTCGTTCGCTTGAATGAGAGAAAAATCCAAGAAGATGGAAGAAAACACAAAGGGACATTTTGTGGATAGAATTCCCTTGAATGGCGTTTTGATTTCCGTCTTCTTTGAACAGCGTCTCATACTTCCTTCATCCTATGATTATTTTTTTAATAAAAAATATTTTTCGCGCAGCAGATACATTTTCGAATCACAGACTTGAGAAAAATATTTTTTTAAATGAGAATTCTTCTTGTTAATAATATAAATAATAAAAAATGCAGTAAAAATTAAAAAAAGATCTAAATTATTGAATAGTATGATAGATATGTATGAGAGAAAGCAGTGTACAAAAGCTTCCTTCAACACCATCTACATTTACATTCAATGCACTCTCCTCGTAGAGCATTAAATATAACAGCTTTCGCGAAGTGAGTGTTTATTCAATTTATACGAAATAAAACGAGCGATATGAAACCGACACAATAAAGGTGACAAAAAAGCATGTGTAAAAAAGTCAATAGTTTCTATTTTTTTATTTTAAAAAGTAAAAACAATTTTTCGTATCGGTGTAATCTGAATATTTTTACAAATTTAATTATTGATATTTTTTACACTTAACTGTTTCATACTTTTAATTAAAGCTCTACGCAAATTAAATAAAGTCAACAGAACATTTCTCTATCGATTACCCTTTTCCCTGTATTTAAAAATTAGTAAATAAAATAAGATTCTGCAAAAATTATTTATCATGTTTATTATTTTTTTCACATTTGTGTATATGTAATATTGCCTCGGGAGGTAATAGCAAACCATCAAGAGTATTCCGCTATGAAAACCCCTCTAATAGACCGTTTGAAACCGGCGTTAAACTTTAGGTTCCACATGTCTGGCGTAAAAGTATAAAAAGATGTACAGATATATGCAGAAAGGGTCACCACACCTCTGACAATAGGTTAAGGACTGAAAAGAGAAATGTAATATTGCTCACAACTAAACTTAACTAGTTTAGCTGGTATAACGAGAGAGAATGCTATTATAACAATAAAAGATATTATTAGCTATATTTTTTTTATAGGGTAATCTACCTAGGTTAAGGAATACGCATTAAAGTGCACATTATATATATGTGCATGCGCACACATATGCCTTGTAGCAGAGTAGTACGCTTCATACGGACTTTCCCTGAAATGGTACACTCTTGTCTCTGATGTGCATTCTCTCTCTTCGAAACTCGCCCTACGTCGCGACTATAAACTTAACTCCACAACTTGCGGCGGGTAGCTACTTCTCGCAGCGCCGCGCCGGTCTTCTTAGAAAGACCGTACTTAACAGCGCTAAACCGCATCCGCCATAAGGAGTTCGCCGCGTTATGGTTTCCCGTCTTTTGATGCCGCTTCCTCAAAGCGAGCTATGATTTCGTATATTTATAAAGTTTAATAAAGTGATCATTTGAAATCTATCTTCACTTAGTCATTTCATTTTGCCTTCACTAATGCATAGCAAATAGCATGAATTAATAAATCTAACATAATAACTTATTGTCCTTTTCTTACAGTTTTAATTTACAATGTAAACAAAAAAAAATTTATTTAACTAAAACTAGGTTTCAGTTACTCTTTTCTTTTAATATCTAAAGAAATTTATATAGATATTCAAGATGACCATATTGAGTTTAATCGAATTCAAATAAACTTCAACGTGATACTCCAGCGAAATTAATATTGCGATAATTATCTCGCAAAAACCTGTTAAAAAATTCTCAAGGTACAGCATTAAATAAAATTATCTATAGATAACAACGGAGAGACTAAGAACGAGAAGAAATTTAGAATCGAATCTCTCCTGCAACAATCTTTACGAAACAGCATCGTTCGTATACTCATTACGTTCGCAATTACCAAAAGATGTATTTAAATTTAATCCGAGTCTGGTTTAAAATCCACCTCTCCCTCACGTATATCGTACAAGGAAGGTGGAAAAGGTAAAGAGTGAACTAAAGAAGGAAAGGAAAAAATAGAAAGAGGAGAAAGAAAGAGAGAGAGAGAGAGAGAGAGAGAAAGAGGAAAAGAACTGAGAGCGGAACATCACAGTCGGAAGCAGTTCTCGACGTTTTCAATAACGCGCCTAATGGATTTTCTCAGCTCACGTATAAATGCCATTAGGTGTACCCTCAACCTGGCACAAAGCAACAGCAGCAGCAGGAGCAACAGCAGCGGTAGTTCATTGATTCAATTCGATGACGTTCCTGCTGCGCGACTATTACGTATACATCACGGTAATGCTTCGATCACATTTGTGAAAATTGTGAAGAAGTTGATCAAATTATTTATCAATATCGATGATTACGATATTCGAAAAAAGCTGCGACGTTAAAGATTCCAAACATCATTACAAATCCCGATGCTGCGCGGTATTATGCGAGATATAATGCTCTCGTTAAAAGAATATACAGGAATCGGATTTATGGCGCATAAATATTCAAGTAAGAATACGAAATCACTGGGGATTCGAACACTGACTTTATATGTTCGTCTAGTGAAGTATAATGCTACTTATCAGTACTTCGCAAGTTTGATGTCTTTAAAAGGCTATATACGTAGTGTGACTACGTCGTTTCGCTGACTCTATCAATAATTTTAATAATTTCATAATGAGCGCGTATTCATGTATAACACTCGCGATATTCGAAAGGTCTGTTCTCGTTCTCATCAGTAGTAAATAATAAATAAAAAGTGTACGGCAATACAGCAATTGCAGAAACAATTTTTTAAATATAAAAATATGAGAGTATTATATGAATACATTATATCAATACATTATAGGTTTTGCGAATATAGGAATCTACTTCGTGATCATGTTTATAAGACATGGTTTAATCATTTTGGTTGGTTCGCCAAAGATAACCCAGAATGATAATCATAATTAACCGTGTAGAATTATTGTGTAACCATCGAGCAAGTGGTTCACATGGAACAACCTGATCGAGCGGTTAAAACATTCACGATTTCCGCGGAAGAAGAGTGGGCAACCTCGGGAAGCGGCACACATTTCGTCGGGGCAAATGGAAGAGCCAGTCCGGCTGCGACAGCAATTCGACCGAATTTTTCTTCGCGTGCGTCGCGCCGTGAAATCGAGGCGGGGAACGTGGTTCATAAATTATTTACCAATTCGTAAAACGGTATGGTGTGCGAAAGGGCTAGACGTCGGAAGACGACTGATGAAAAAAAGGAGAAAAAAGAAAAAATGCGGCAAGCAAGAAATCCTCGGACCTCAGCGAAAAAGAGTGAGCAAAAGTCGGTCGACCGAGTTCGAAAGTCGAGAATCTACATCGCGAACGAAGGGGACACGTAGTATATAAGAAGGACGCAGCATAAGTACTTTCAAGCAGAAAAATATTCTTTCGATTGCAGGATGGATTTACGACTAGGAATATTTTTTTCTCAGATTTTGAATTCTTAAAGAGTGTTGCATATCTCGAGTTAAAAAACATTATTTTTTAGTTCTTGACTTCCATAGGACGAATTGTCTGAGAACATCGTCTATATATTACGATTTTTTACGAAATGGATTATCTCGCGAAGCATTTTTTTCGTATTTCGATATATGTATAATACGTATAAAAGATAAATTCAAAGTACTCATATATGGCCTCTGTTATTAATCTTATCTAATCTTATCTAACTAATACCTGAATTAAACAATATGTAGAATTTTTATCTAAAACTTTTTTGCATCCTATACTTTGTATTTGCAATTCATGTACTGATAAAAGAAAGCATGCACTGCAAGTCTAAATCTTTATGCTCTTTTTCTACTTCATATTTGATATGTTCCTATATATAAAAATAATACATTATTACATGCATTTCTAGTAATAAAATCAATATGTGGCAAAAAGATTTCACACTAACATATGTCTGAAAGTTGACCGAATATTTCCCCATTTAGATAGTAGCTTGAATAGTTTCTCTATTTCAGAAAATAGATTCGTTTGTCTTCCAATTTTAGGAATACTTTACGATGACTTATATATCAAGTTAAATTCCTTTTTTAGAGATATTCATGTATCTTCGTAATGATTTACGCAAATTGAACTAGATTGGTTAGAATTAGATGATTGAACTATGCCATACAAGAATGCAATTAACACAGTGTTAAATATATATGACTATATCAGATAATCATGCATGAAAGTTCACGCGGTTTTTATGTTGGAAGTAAAACACTTAAAGACTTACGCGACAAGTTAGTGTACGCAGACTGACTGGAGCTAATGCATTACTTGTACGTTGCCAGCTATTATAACATAAAACAATTCATAGAAGTGCCTTCTAAATAGAAATCACACAAACTTTTCTAATTATCTAACTTTTCTAATTATATATATTAAAAAGTCAATATTATTATAGCTATAGTTAACTACAGTCTAATCTTAGATGTAAAATATTGAACTTATCAACTATATATAACTGACAGTCGCGATGTGCCTGATATACTGTATATATCAAGTACCTATATCAATGTTGATTTGACACTTCTTTTTTTTCTGTGAGTGTACTTGTCGACAGCGTCAATTCGCGTCGCGCTCCGTTTGCTTTGCGTCTAAGGAAACTCCAATCTATTTGTTCTTCGTATTACGAGTATATTCCGGTCGTTTTCCATCATCGTCGGTCGTTTTATTTCCGGGATCGAATGACGCGCACACGCGTGTACGAAGGAAAAGGCAGTTTGATGCGGGTCTAGTGTACACACGGTCTCATGTTCTACATAAGACTTGGCGGCAAACCAAAGTTTTCCCGAGCTTTCCTTTCTCATCGTCGCAACGCTATCTGCCAGGAAAATTCACGTTAATGTACGGTACACCGGCCGTCCGACGCGGCTATCCACGTGAGCGATTTTAATCGAGCGGAAGTAATTCGCAGCAACTGTCAAGCTTTTTGCGATAAACGATCGTAGACAGTTTGCTTTTGTTGCTTCAAATTCTCTAAAAAAATTTCTAACACTAGACGCAACCCTTTATATAAAATGCAACGATAATTCATTTATAATATTTTCATACTAGTACTAATCTAACGATATATAAATATACTTCCTACAAATTTATATATGTATATAAAAGAGATTTCTAAAAATCTCTTAAAATTTATTAAATAAAATTATAAATAATCTTACAAATTTTCATCTATTACATCTAAAAAAAATCCTTTAAAAAATCTGTTATTCTCTTAAACAAGATTAGCAAAATTATATTTTAAAATCTTCACAATCTGTCTAAAATCTATCAGACGGTATTTATAATATTTATAATAATATTTATAATAATGTAACATGCTTCGTTAAAATAAATCGTTTTTATAGTTATGCATATTAGGATAAATCTAAAAAAATAACGGTGTAAAGATTTTATTTTATTAAATTAAATCATGCGGTGCGACGCTTATCTCAGTACAAGAACGATACAAGGCAGAACAAAAAGCGCAACTAGAAAGCGGCGTTGACTGCAAACTCACGAAAACAAACTTTCTTTCGCATTATACCACGCGAGGGAAATGAGCCTGTAGAATGATTATAAGGCACGAGACTAAAGAAGAAGCGAATGTCGGGATATAAGGGAACGAGAAGTTGCATGCCAGGAGGTGCACACAGAATGAGGAAGATGCGCCGTGGGACAAAGGAGAGTTTCCTTAAAGTAAGCGTGAATTTATGTAGGTTGACATAAACGAGATTTTACCCACTTGTTCCACTTGAAATTGCACTATAGTTGTATTATATATTATATCTATACACATTTTCTATTTGTTTATGTATTATAATGTTAATAAGCTAATTAACTTATAAAATTTAAGATAAATGATTTAAATGTATTTAGAATTTTAAAAATATTGTTAATTTTAAAAAATTCTTTTTAAAAAAGTATGTTTATAACATTTCAGTAATAAATGTCTTCATACTTTTCATTTTCTTCATTATTTATTAAGAATATTAGAATCAACCATCATGATCATGAACATTAACCTCGTTAAATTACTATATTTTTAAGCATAATAATTAAGAAAAAATATTTAAAAAATAATGCAAATATTGGACGACATATGTATATACATATAACTTATTTTCGCGAACATTATATGCGCGCGCGCGAGTAGTCGATCTAATATAGTTAACTACTAATTACAACTTGATACCTCAAATATCCAGAAAATATTTTAGAAATTTAATAAATAATCTCCATTAAATGGCAAGTAATAAATGTAAGAAATGATCGTAACAAAGACAGATACATCATTAATTACTAAGCCGGATATCGTACTCTTTATCACATTTTGGAAGATTAAATGATTAACAACCTATCATTATCAACTTGAGAATGAAATATCCAAATTGAACTGAATAAATGTAAGATAATCGTAATAAAGACAGATGCATCATCAATTATTAAACCGGATATTGCACTCTTTACCACATTTCGGAAGATTAAATAATTAACAACCTGATGCTATCATTATCAACTTGAGAATGAAATATTCAAATTGAACTCAATTGAGTTCTGCATTTGTCTTTCTAAAAATATTACGATAAAAGTATAAAACAAGTGTCTTATTATTGGAGAACTTAATTCTATCACATTATCCGATATAATTATACAAACTAATGTTATAAAAATATACAAGATATATTCGAACATCGAAGTGAAGATGCACATTAAAGATTTAAAATATACAACGCGGATATCTAAAGCAAAAACCGTGAATTGATAAAATATATCATTATTAGAAAGCAAAAGTACAATTCAAGTATTGGAATACTAACGCTTTAGGAAATTTCCTGTTACCAAGAACGTGATTTCAGAATTATCAGCACGCGTGTCCGTGCTTCAGGTCGAGTGTTCTACGAGTACAGTGAGAAATCGAGTGCTTCGCGCATTAGTTCCAAAGGCGGGGCACGTAAGTCGTCGGTCGATTACCTGTCACCGCGAGAGTTTCTGAGGAAATAAGAAATCCTTCCTCCGAGGTCTAAGGCGGATTTGTATAGATCTTCGCATTGCAGAAGGAAAGAGTGCATTGAGATGCATAGAAGCAGGCGGCCGGGCCGGGCCGGCCCGGTCTCGCAGATGTATAAACCGCCGACGGTAATATCAGAAAATGAAAATGGAACGGATCGCGGAAGCGCCGCACGCGGAATGGCCAATTTCGACGCTTGCCCCTTGTCATAGGAGCGAAAAGAAAAACGGAGATCATCCTGAAAAACAAGTACTCTTCTACGTGACCGTAATTGAAGACATGTTCGAAAGAACGATTTAACTCTCAATGTTCAAGTGATCGAATTTATTGTTACGACAACCATAGAAAAACGCCATTTATTGCGAACTAATATAATATTAAAGAAAATGCGATTGAAGAAGTTATATAGAGAATCTCAGAGCTTTTCCCGTTGTAAGCTTATAATAAAACGTAACAATGAGAGTTAATTTTATCATATCCTTCAAGATACATATTTAGTAAGTAGTGATCAGAGAATAAGACTGATATCAATGTTGAACTTATTATAGAATCAAATCGTACTCATAATTTCTATTATCGTGAATTTAAATCATACCTAAATTTCAGTTTTGGCATTTTTGATCTCACAGTTAAAATATAACAAATTTAAAATTAGATATAAAATGAAGTCCAACAAAGCAGCTTTATTATGTATTTTAGTAAGCTTTTTTGTATTCAGGGTAATCTCTCTCTCTCATAACTGCACATTACGGTTTCACCTTTAATAACGCAAGGAGAAATCATGAAATGAATTGTATATGAAATATGAAATTTAATGCCACCGCATTCTATGCGTGATGCTTAATGCAGCGACATCGTACTAAACGCAACAGCGCCATTCTGTCGGTTATAAATGCAAATGTTACGAGCTCTACCGTTTTTGTTAGCCCTATATAATAGCCGCTTTCCTAAATGACGCATTTCAAATTTGCCACAAAAATCCTCGTAACCCTCGGTCATTATAAAACGCTACGAAGAAAAGAGGTCTGTTGGCCCTCTCGCTCGCGCACCCATTAACGGCGCTCTGAATGGAACTTTAATTAAAAGTGACATTAATATCGCCGGACAATTAGCCACCTTACCTGGCCGCATCTAGCATCGCCGGCGACACGTGAATTAATTATTCAGACCTCGTAAAAAAGGAACTCGAACTGCATAATGTCAAACGCGGGCGGCTACTGTGATCGGAAGCGATAAGAAATATGAGCAAGGAGGAGAGAAAGGTACTGCTCTTTATCGATGGCATTTATTAATCCGGACGGCGTTTGAGCGGCCAAAGTGATAAATTAACGGTACGTGGAAGAGTAATGAGAAACCGGCGAAAGAATATGCAAATCATTTCGCGTTTGGCTCGCGGAACAGTATCGCAGAAAGTCTACTTCGTGCTTTTGTCGCCGCGGGAGGACAAGAGGGATAAGAATAATTATAAGGCCAACGACGCAGCGGCTCGATCTGCTATCATCGCGATCTTCTTTTCTCCCGTGAAATGAATTTGACCGCGTTTCGAGGAGAAAAATGCGTCATTTGTATCCTGTAGCGCGATATAACTCTTGCAAACTTTAATTCATTAAGAGTTCATTGTTCTCTCTTCCTCGTGCGTCGTCTTCTTATAGAAGTTTAAAATTATAAAAGAAAAGTTGACCTATTTGATATTCTAAATGTTTGACTTCCAAAATTATAAAGTACGCGTTTCTACGCTAAAAGTTCCTGTGCTTTCCATAAATCGATAGATATTGTTAGCAAACATATTCAAAGTGTAACGCACTTTATCCATTAAAGTAAGTTAGGTTAATAGTTAAAGTCCCACCGTTATGCATACTGGGCGTATGTGTACAAGATATAAGTATATATACTATGAATATATGTATACATACATATAGTAAATATATATACATGCGTATAATTATATTAATCATCCTTTATAGATCTGATCATCTAAAGTAGATGAATGATTAACTTTTTAAATGTGTTTGCAAATTTAGACAATTGAGATCAGTTTTAAATTAACCAAAGCCTTTTGTAAAGCATTTTATAAAAATTTCGGAAACGTTAAAGAAATAAAAGTACTCCGACTGTCCACTGTTTTAATATAATATAATACATGTTTACTATTATAATGCTTTTTATTAAGAATTATAAATAAAACTGAACTTTAGCTTTCAATGTCCTATTTTATATTAATTTTATATCAACCATATAGATAAGTCTTGTTCTTATTTTTATTACTTTTATTCTTCTTAATTTAGGTTGTAAGTTAATTAATTGTTTTTCACTTTTCCTGAAATGTTTGTTGCACCATTGCCTACAAGAATGCCTGTATATTTGTATAATGTATAAATATATGTGAGTGTTGGCAATGTATATTTTGAACTCGGGTCCGTGGGTTCGTTAAGCCCAAATGACTGTGTGAATCAGTCACCCCTGCGTGATTAATTATTATTATTTCCAAGCCACTAAAACATCTTACACATATTTTAGAGCAACTTAATTATTGAAATAAGTGCATCGCGCGTTGATATTTAATTCCAACACGCAACTCGAAGCGGAAAGGTAGCGCACGGAAAAACATTTTATGGTCTCTAATGGATCAGAGTCTCTTGTAATTTCCGGATCTCCACGTTTCGAGAGGCGAGAGTAGGAAATGATATTTACGACTTACTGGCCGAGCGACGCCGAAGCATTAATTTTATTCGGGTGCAAAATGAGAGCGCGCGTCTGCATAATGCCGAACGAGCACGAAACACGATAAGCGACGTGAAGAAAACGCGGTGGCCGCTCTGCTCGGCTCTTTATCGGTGTGTTTTATTGATCGCGATTGTGCAAGCGCAAAATGATAAATTAGCCCAGGGGGAAGGCGAATGAGTAACGACAATGAGAGTGCGCGGATGAATACGTTAATTTTGCGCTATACATATCTGGGAATAGGGGAGACACACACACACAGAGAAATAGGAGAATTAGATCAGAAATAGAATCACAATCGAGAAAGGAATTGCAGCAGCGTACTCTATTCTCAATATAGTACTGATTCTGCTAGGCTTTGATTGAATTTTCTATTTATAGAGTACATGTATAGTATATGTATATATCTCGTATGTAATTGAACTGTAGATATATAAAATAAATTAATAAATATTAGAATAGGCGTCATTTAAAAAAAAAAAACAGATTTGATAGCAAATTTATTTATTATAAATCTTTAAAATCTTAAATGGAGATTTTATATTTTAAACAATTCTATATAACTCTAAATCAAATAAAATATTTATTTATTCATATTTAGATGCATATTTAAATGCACATTTATATTATTATTTTACAAAGATTCTTTTGTTTTAATTTGTTTTAATTACTTCTTATGAAAATGTTCGTTAAATAACATAAAGTAACACAAAATTACAAAATATAGTTTTTAAAAATATTTATAATAGATATAAATTTATATACTTCTATCTAAACTAGATAATAACTTTAAGAAACTCAAAATAGATATTTTAACTATACGTTTTTAGATCTAAGAGCTTACTCGTGAAAAAAAAACATTCTTCGCTCCTGAAAATTAATATAAGATGAAGGCCAAATCGCGCGATATTGGCAAGAGAGCAATAAAAATAATGAAAACAAACCGCCATCTATGTTTTGTTATCATTTTGCGGGCCATCAAATTTGGGATAGCAAATTATCTCATAAAAAAGATGGATAAGTTAAGGGAAAGGTGTGCGGTAATTTAAATAATGTTCTAAAGCTAAAGCATCATTGCGTGAAGGTAAAGCGGTGATTCTTGTTTAGTGATTTAAGAACAAAGATTAGGTCAACGGAAACTGCGTAACCGCACAGAAATGAAAACTCGAAGGGTGTCGCTGCGAGTCCTCCATCGATCATTAATCTTCAATGCTCGCGGCGTTTCTCGAATTCTCGGACAGTTCCGTGTTAAATTTATGACGAAGGGACTCGATACAAGACCGCACGTCTGGGATTTACGAACAAAGTATCGTCGATCTATCTTGCTTCCGCGGCGGATAAATGAACGACTTAATTAATGACATCCGGACAAGAAAACGCGGGCCATCGCTGACGAGTCGAGAAATGGCGGAGCAAATGCGCGAAAAAGCAGACTGGCTTTGTCGGACGTCCCTTATCGATCTCGATCGCCATCAGCCGATTGCAATGACGCCGGCTGCGAAGAAAAAAATGGGAGCGACCTGGAAAAAAGTACGGCCGATTTAATTAATTGTGTGAGGCATTGGTGATAAGGAAGCTTTCTTGCCGGCGATAAGGATGACAAAGGTGACGGTTCAATGTTCATGCGACTGTTCGTGCCGGAAGACGAAGATGAGTACATTAACCTTTAACCGGTGTACTAGATCTTCCTAACATATTTATTACACGGTATAATGTTATACGAAAATAAATAATGCTTATAACAGTAATATAAAATTATTCATAATATATACCTACAACTTATTTAATAAGCTCTGAAGTTATTTATTGGAAAACTTTTTCAATAAACTTTTTTACTAATTTAAGATTATCAATTTTCACGTTTCTTAATTTTCAATGTTATATATTTTTATAATTAAGTTTGAAATTCTGTATTAAAGATAATTAATTATGTATTAAAATTTACTTTAAATTAATCTTGTTATCTACTGATTAATCTAAAACTTATTTAGCCTTCATTTTCTTTTTTTAAATTAATTAGTCCAGTTTTGAAATAACAATTTTAACAACCTATCATGTTGAAAGAGTCTTCAACAAACTTTTAATCACAGTTTAATCAGTTTATCATCGACGTGCTCGGACTTGAATCAAGATAAGGACGTTTATTGCCGCGAGTTTACTATTATGCCGACCGAGATGCGCGCAAAGCGTACCACAGTAGCACCAAATTTATGATAATCGCGGAATGTCCGTGGCGAATAGTGCGATTAAATAACTTATCCGCCGTACACATGTAGTTACAAGTGTATTTGCGAGCGACACGCGTGAAGTACTGCGTTGAGTGCGATTCACTGTATAATGCACGCCGAAAGGTTTTACGAAACAACAAACGCACGCAATCGTTTTACGCGACGCCTGTGACGCTCGTTTGGCGAAGCGAACGTTAAAAGGGTTGCCACGCGCTTGTTTCTGCAACGCGCCGCGTTAATAATGCCATACGCCATACGAGGCGTTTTCGCCTCGCGCGCGCTCAGGTAATACGATTATCCTCGGACAATTACCAGAAAAACTTGATCTCGTCTTGCGTGGAATAAACGTCCAAGCATATAGAAGTGCGGTGGCGTTGTTACGCCGCCACGCCGCGGCCGCGCGGACTCGGTTTGCTTTACGACGAAAAAAGTAATCGAGGCGAGAGCGCCCCGATAGCGTTATTTACGGCGAGTCAGCAGATTTTAGCTGGATGCATGGCCTCTCCTGTCTCCTCCTATAAATCGAGGGCTTCTAAACGCGCTCACGCAGCAGAGATTTCGATTCGGTTCTCGAAAAAATTAAAAAGCGCAGAAATTGCGGCTCCGGCGCGGCGATTGGAAAAATCGTTGCGGCATGCGAAACTTTATCGCGACGTGCTTCATAACTTTATAACGATTCTTGTAATTGGAACTCAAAATAATCCGAAACAGTTTTATCATACAACATCTCAGATATACATCTATTAACAATATAGAAAGCAGAGTATCTCCGGTATACGATCTGTGCACGAAGAGCACACACACTTTCTCGATATAATTTTCCAAAAAGTTGTTAACTTTACAAACTACTCGCACGAACCTAGTTATATACTTCAGAGATTTTCGTGCTTCCATCATTGACATATACAGACAGCGCAAAATATTTTCTTCGGCCAAACTACTTTTCACTTCCGAAGCAAACCACTTTCGAGGATACTTGGAATATTTTCAGTACGTTTCGCTTCTACGCGCGCGCTCCCACTCGTTCTTATTTTTGTATCAGCTCAAGTATATGCGGATTTCCAAAGAAAAGCTAACAAAAAGAGCTTTTTAGACACTTGCATAAACTAGTAAATATATTTTCTCTCATTTTTTAGTTATATATTAAATTGTATAAATATTCAAAAATTTACTTATAACTGAACCAAGCTTTTAACCAATTATCATGAAAAGTAAAATATATTTAATAGAGCCAGTTTTAAATCATAAACTTCATATTTTCATATTTTCATCAATCTGTATTCTTTTATCTCTAACCGTTTTCGAGAAAAAACGTTGTAAACTTTTTATCAAACTCATCTTGTGTAATAAATTTGTAAGTTTGTGCAACTGTTACTTTTGTGTTGTGTGTCGTTTATTATCTCAGTTAGATTATCATTAATATATATATTTCCGTATTACTAAAACATTTATTCAGGAGGAAAAAATATTTCATATAAAAACGTTATTATTTCTCCTCATTATTTTCTGATAAATTCTTATATATATTTATATATCGGTTTAGGACGTCGACGTTGTCCAATGCCTTAATTTCATCCTCCTCGTCCAGCCACTCTGCCTCCTGCAATTTTCTCACGCTCATTCCCCGCTTTATTCTTGTGTCTATGTTGTCTTGGGGTCTTCCTCTCTTCCGTCGGGTTGAGGAGTCAGTCTAGAATTTGTTTTCGCAGTCAGTTCTCTTGCATCCGTTGGATATGTCCATATCATATTAATTGTTTCTGACTAATTTTATCTTTTATGCTACCCTCTACTCCCGTTTATTGCTTAATAATCTCGATTCTCACTCTGTCCCTCCTAGAAACTCTTAATGATTTTCTTACTGCACTTACTTCCATTACTTCGAGTTTTCGTCTATATCTTTCCGTCTTTTCTCCAAGTTTCCGCGCCATATAGTAAACTATTCTTTACCATTGCGTCATATATAATGTGTTTTCTTCTCTTAGATATTTCCTTGCTTCAACATATTCTATTCAGGCATGATATTCTCTTCCCTTGACTTATTCTTGTTTCTATTTCTTTACTATATGTGCCTGTATTGTCAAATATTACTCCTAGATACCTATCTATGTTCGCAACACGCTTAAATCACCTTTTTCTTAATTGTCTGCTGTCAGGCACTAGCCTCAAACCCCACACACATATATTTAGTCTTGTCTATATTGAGCTCCACTTAATATATTCCTCTATTAGTTTCCACATTTTCCTTATCGCTCGCAATCACGACTTGGTTATCAGCAAACTGCAGCGTATACAAGTTTCCATCGGTCAGCTCTATCCTCATTCTATTAATTTTCTTTTTCCATACATAATCTCACATTGTATATTTTAAATAATGTTGGTGATACGCAACATCCTCGGCTCAGCCCCTTAGTAACTTCAAATTCTCTGTTTAGATATCTTTCGGTTTTTTAATGAAGGATACATGACCTACTCTCCATTCTTCTAGAATTGGATGTCCATTGATACACTTTTCGATTATCCATACTAATACCTTAAATGACGCTTTCTTGTTCCGTTTTGCAGCATTTTTGCATAGATTCGGGTCCAAGAAAGTTCTCATCAACTGTTCTCTTATACTTTTCTCTATTTTCTGTAAGAAAGTCCTGGTATTTTATCCATTTTTCCGTTCGTACAGTTTGAATAGGTACCTCTCTTCTTTCCTTCGATTTTACAGCACTTATAAACCTCCATATCTCGAAGCACTTTTTCCTTCCAATGTGTGTGTGGATTTCTTCACATTTCTAGTACAATATTATGTCCCATATCTTCTCCGCTTTTATCACTCTTTCTTCTCTCTCAACTTTCTTACATGCCTTTCTATCTTCCTCTTTCTTTGTGTTCCGCCATTTTTAATATCCCTCCTTCTTACGTCGAACAAGGTCCTCTATATCCATTCCATAATAATTTTGTACTCCTTTCTCTTTGTCTCTGTAAGGGCTATTATGTCCATCCTTAATCGTTTCTTGTATAATAATTTAACATTAGTCTCTCCGTTATTCTTCTAAATGTTTTATGTTCCAAAACTCGTGGTCTTTTTCTATCCTGTTCGTCGTTATTTTAATCCGTCCATTCCAAAGCTTCCTTTAGGCCTTTAAGATTTTTAGCAAGATATTTTTTTATGGATGGCGGAGAACCAGTACATCGCTTCAACCCTCAACTTGGAAGACCAGGATATCCCTCTTAGTCTGATTCCTTTTTGCTTCGATCTGTCCGGCTCAAGCTGATCCTACCGGTAATTATATTACCGTCGGAATTAAATTCTTATCTATTCGGAATAAAAAAAAATGATCTGTTGGTGCAATATGTTGCCAGAATATTTATATGCGGTATTTGATGGAAAAGATTTAAAACTTGAGTCGAGAATTTTCGATGCTGATCAGTACACATTTTTTTTAAAGGAAAAATAAATTGATTAATAAGTAATATAATACATATGCATACGTTTAAAACTTGCTACGAGTAATTCCAGTTTTCAAAAAGATACTAATTTTAAATACTGATGTAAATATTCCGAGAGATATTATACCTTTGTTTAGTTGCTCTTGAACAAACCTTTTAAATTTCAAAGAGAAAAGCGAAATTTCCATCACTAAAGGTAAAGGAAACTCATCTCGACATATTTAGCCTCCTCGTAACATATCATAGCTGCATTGCTGCAGATGCGCGGAGGATTATTACACAGCGTTACGTACGACAGCGGCGAAATGGCGCAGTTAAAAATAATTAATGAAGTTCTCTCTCGAGCGGGGACGCGGGAAAAAGGCAGATTTAACGCGCCATGCGCTGTTCACGAGATTCATGCTTTGCGTATATGCCTTCTTAAATTAATGATGCACCGATGGAAGCGTGTGTGCACACGCGTAAATACGAGCGGACATTAAGTCTGCGCGCAACGTGCGCCGCGTAGACTATAATGACTGAGCTGCGCGCCTCAAGTGTTCCTGCAATTACAAGTTTTGCGGCGCGGAAACAACGACGATTTTCGCGACGAACGAGTTTACGTGGTTTCGACAAAATGATGGTGGAGAAGGCGCTCTTCGAGCTATCGGAGGAGTTTGTGAGAATGCTGCACTAAAACGTCAAAATAGCATCAAAATACGTTGTGTCTATCAAACTGGCGGAACACGCTTCGAATGGAATATGTGTAGAATGCAACTCATTCAATTGATATAAATTACATTCTTTAACTGTTATTCCTTAGGTAGGTTTTATTTATTATTTAAATATTTTCCAGTTTGAGTGAGTTTTAAGACTAATGCTTTAGAAATATTTATACAGAATACTTATTTTAACTATAAGTATCCATAAGTAATTATATTATAATATTTTTATTAATATTAACATAAAAAGTCTATTTTAGCATTAATTTAATTATTAATATAAAATCAATATCAATATCTTTTCTCAATATCTAATAAATTCTCCAATTGGTGTTAAAGTAAACATCGTATAAAATTGACTAAACGACAAAGACTTATTCACATATTTGAGGTACAAAACATTTTGATTTTATTAATTTTCCTTAAATTCCAACACGTGTGTCTAAACCATCTCAACGTTTTGTTGGGTCGGCACATTCTATATATGTGCCGTACAGACAGATCCAAAGATAGAAGCTGAATAGCATAACAGATTCCACCCTTTGAATGAAGAGAAACGCGTATTCAAAAAGCTTGGCCGCATCAAACTTCTGCGGATTCCGGAAGTCCGTCGCTATACATCGCGTCATACTCCGGCTCTCGGTGAACGACGACCACATTCATCCCTTCGCTAGAGTCCGAAACTCTTCATTAATTATCATTTGTACGGCTGGAAGCCACGACGGTCCTAACTACGTCGCTAACAAAACGGCCTCGCGGCGCTCATAAATCTTACCCCAAACTCCGGGAGCGAATCTGATATCGAGTTTACACGAACACATGTGTACTCTGCCAACATCTCGATGTAATCTACACATGGTGTCCACGCACGCGTAAGACTCGCGAGAGATTTAGGCCAACTCTGACTAAGAAATAGGTGAGAAAGGAAGAGTATATATAAGAGAAAGAAAGTTATAAGAATGTTTCTTTCGCACATGCAAGCTATCTCATTATCAGATACCTATATATAAACTTCCTTTCTAATATAAAATATTTATTTTAATGCTCTGAAATATCAATATTTGTGCAGATATTTAAAATAAACAATAAAAATTAAAAACGACAAAAATAAAGCTTGTGTAAAATAAAAATATATAACTAATTATTTTTTTCAAATATATCATTAGAAAAATATATCATTTGAAAAATATATTGCGTTGATTTAATTCCGAGGAGGAAAGGGTATTAATGTTTCAACGACAGCTGTGTTTCAAGTCCGAATAAATAATCGGCGTGCAGTTTAAAAGTTGGAATATTATATACATTGTAATTCATTACTTCTGTAACTATTAATTTTTTTATTTGCGCACCACGTACCGCGCCTAATTCGTATTGCCGTTTATTAATTTGTTGAATTATTTTCTTTTTTTAAATAAACTTGAACTACACGCACTAAATAATAATTTAATAATCATTCCTGTTGCATGTATTTTTTTAAATGTATTGAAGTGAAAAAAAAACATTTCAATAATAGAAGTAAAATTTGCTTTTACAGAATTTTTTTTTAGAATCTACAAAAATATTTCATGCGTTAAAGTTAAATAATTATGAATAAGGACCTAAGATTTATGCATTTAAAAATGCCTGATTATGCGTGAAATTTTATTGAAATTATGCAAAATTATGCGGTCTAAAATAAGCTGAATTTTAGTGTGTATGATCTTGTTTCTTAGTATGTACTTTAAATACCATTATTGCTTTGGGACAAACCACTGTCTAGCAGTAGAGATGGAGTTTAATGAGTACACTGAGGGTCGAGGGAAATAAGAAATCAAAATACAGATACAATAATCCATCTATAGAGGCAGTTTATTAAATAAAAAAAATTAAATTTAAGTATGAAATATGCATGGAATTTTCTAACTTGAGTTATAATTGTTATAAACTTTAATTAATGAAATGAACATAAAATAAACTAAAAGTATCTCTTGAGATACAACACAAGCAATACCTAGTAACTGAACTAAAAAAATAAAGGTACAGAAGTGTTGACCAGAATTCACTAGATTCGAATTTGAATGTATATCGATTAACTGTGATTAAACTACCTCTAGCAAGTTAGCCTCCCCCCCACCATTGTAAAAAAAATCCGCACCTATTAAAAAATTTAGCGCTATTTATGTGCTAATTTGTTGTTCTAGTCATCTATTTGCTCTAATCCGGCGGGTCTTTTTGTTATTTAAATATTCTATAGACCGTGTCCTACCAGAATATGCAACGTATGATTTCGTTGTTCGTTCCTAACTGCAAATATTTATCTCCGCGTCGACCGTTATCTACGACTTCAATGACTAAAAACTAAGTAAAAGTTTCTTTTGCTTTATAATTTTTAACCATCGAAGTCGTAGATAACGGTCGACGCGGAGATAAATAATTTGTTTATTTGCAGTTAGGGGCGAGCAACAAAATCATACGTTGCATATTCTAATAGGGCACGGTTCATAGAATATTTTAAGACTATAATAAAAAGAGCCGAGCAACAAATTCTTTTACTTAGTTTTTAACCATCAAAGTCGTAGATAACGGTCGAAGATGCAGTATTTATTAGTGGCATTGTTTACAGAACCTTATATTTCAAAAATTTGTTTACGCTATCTTAAAGCAACAAAAAAGCAACAAATTTTGGTGTATTGTTTTTTTGGATTTGAGCACTCTATATGTGTTTTTTAGTATGTGGTGAGGCTAGAATCAGTGTCAAGTTAGCCCCCATGCGATAAAATATATATAAAGTGCTTAAATAAAAAAAACGTTTATACCAGAATTTGTTGCTATTTTGTTGCTTTAAGATAGCGTAAAAACATTTTGGAAATATAACGTTGTTTAAGATGTAGTCAATATAGTGCTCTCTATTAAGTATTCGGATATACGTATTTTCTAAAAACATTATATTTCAAAAATGTTTTCACGCTATCTTGAAGCAACAAAAAAGCAACAAATTCTGGTGTATTTGTTTTTTTGGATTTGAGCACTCTATATGTGTTTTTTAGTGGGGCTAGCTTGACGACAAGCTGGCCCCCCCCCCCCTCATTTCGATCGCCGTTTCCTGCTAAACGGCTTGAGCAACAAAATCCGGACTAGAGCAACACATTAGCACATAAATAGCACTAAATTTTTTAATAGGTGCGGATTATTTTTGCGATGGAGGGGGGGCTAACTTGATAGAGGTGATTAAACTCGTGAAATTATGATATGTTATGATGAAAATACGGTGTTTTGGCAACATTATGCGAAATTATGCGGGAAAATGACATTATGCTGCAAAAGGTCTCAATTATGCGTTATTGTGCGCATAAATAATCGGGTTCTACTGGTGTCCCAACACTTAGAATAGTGAAAAGAGTTTGTTTCAATAGGTTTTTACAAATTATGCGATTATGCGAGATGCATAAATCTTAGGTCCTTAATTATGAAGGTCACCATCTCACTAAAACTGCTGTCTTATTATCACTAAGAAAAAACTGACACTAAAAAATCTAGAATAGCCAAAGAAAAATTCGCGATATTCTTGTCTATGTATGCTTTCCAGGCGAGAAGACGTGGAGAGAGAACAGAATTTCGTACAAGCAGAACAGAAGACCAGCGAGAGGATTGCTTGAGACGTCAAGAAAATGTATTCACGGTCGGATCTACTCCAGCTTCGAATTGCAACTCGGACTGCAATAACTGCCAAGTCATTTCTTTACATTTTCACAATCTTTCGTTTCTTGTCAGTTTCTTTGAAAGAACATACTAATTTGCATTCGAAATTATAGCACAGGGTGCATAAAGAAAAAATTAAACAACGACCGATCGATTAATTTTAATTCAAAATGGAAATAAATACATTTTGTTTAGACATGTCTAATGTAAATATACAGATGTATTATTACTAAAATTTTTGTTTTAATATGTACTTTAAATTACTTTAGAGTAATAGAGTAAGCAATATAAAGTTGATAAAATGGCAATGTATTGAGTCATAATAAAAATACGCGTAACATTGATGATAAACGAGTATCTCTAAATAACAAAAGCGTTAACATCATATTTTCTATTCTTTAACATTATTTTTAGTAAATCATTTCAATATATATGTAGAATAATTATATGTTATAAAAGTAAATTTTTAACAATATAAATTTTTATAAAATATATTATGTATTGAATATCTTTGCAAAATATCTCGACTCGCAATTAAATAAAATCACTTTTTAATAATTACTTAAATGAGTTTTCATCTCTGTATTAATCAATTCATTTTTCAATAATTGAAATTTTTCATATTACGTATGCCCTAATTCAGCGGGTAGGTATAGAATTTTTATTTGCAAAATTATAATTGCTGCTAAGAAATTGAACAGAGTGTACAAAGTCAATTTAATTTTCGAAATAAATCTAAGAGTTACATAACACTCTTGCTGGATAAAGAATCTTGTTATAAACAGCTAATTAATTAATTATTCGGTAAATCACTCTGTGTAAATTATCTGAATTAAGTAAAGAGAATATAGTCGACAATTTATAATGATTATAAGCACATCTCCTTCTTTCCTTGTACTTCTCCGGCTTTCCTTTTCCTAGACTCTCTAGCCAAATAAGCAAATTAACTTTTAATTAGATATACTGAACACGCTTCGTTAAACGAAATGATTGTCTCCTCGAATAAAGTATCGCGCCATATCGCGCAATTTCGTGACATCGTGCAGAGAAGGTTAACACGGAATATAACAGTCAGAGAATTGGCCGGAATCCTGCAATTGGCTTGCTTCGATAAAATCTTGTTTCGAAGCTTATTGCACCGAATTGACTCCGCTATAGCATACGCGTATCGGTAAATCCTTCTCTGCCCCGATTCGAGAGTATAAACGTTTACATCAATTTTCGTTATAAAACTTAAAATAACGATTTAAAGAGGATTATGTGACAATATTGTAATCAAATCGTATATAAAATAAGATATTATATTAAATTTTGAAATTTATATCATAAGAATATGTGCAATTTCTATATGTACGTCTAAGAATGTTCTAAACATTCATATACTTTTCCCTGACAAAGTAAACTGCATAGATTAGTTTATGAAAGAAGGAACATTATACAAATCCAGTTACATATATATTTTATATGCATCTTTCCTAACTTTATCATTTAGAAATTTAATCTAATCCAAATGTTAATAATTTAATTAACGCATTAAAAAAAAACAATCTATAATTTTTAAAATTCTTAAAAACTAAACTTTCAACTATAGTAAAGTTTAATTTAATCTCTGGCTTTTTTTAAATATGTTATATAGATAAATTTGAAGGGGTAAAAGCCATATAGTAATGTAAGTCAAATTTTTAAAAATATTGATTCGTGTGCACAGATACAATCTACACAATATACATATAAATTGCATCTATGCACACAAGTCAATATTTAAAAAAAATTTGACTTACACCACTGTGGCTTTTACCTTTCCATTTAAAAGAAAAATTGAATTAAAGCATTCTTTTTCATAATTAAGATAAATAGTTCCGAAATATCTTATGCGGAATAATTTCTAGAACATATTAATTGCTAAAATCAATAAATAAAACTTGATAAAATCAGCATAGTTTCCCGATATAAACAAACATCTATAAATGCAGTTCAGATTTCAGATTTAAATGAATAGAAATCTGATGGAAATATCGCGTGAGAACGAAGTGTATAAATATATGTGTCCAGATGTTTATAAAATATAAGTTACATCGAATTGAGCCGCCGTAAAACATAATCGTATACTCGAAACAGTTCATTGCTGGGTTCATCTTTTAATGGTGTCGTAAAGTTGTTTGAAACATTTATCAATGAAAATCAAATATATTTCGACAAAATTTATACGAGCTTGTTTATACGAGTTAAAGTGCCAAAAGTGTTTTTTTATAGCAAAAAGCTCGTATATAACAATTAAGTAGTTCTAGATATACAATATAAACATAATATCTCTTTACACATATAATATATCTCTTATTATATAAACATAAGCAATGCAAAAATAGATATATGTTAAATTAACGTTAATTAAAATAACATAAAAGAAATTATCAAAAAGAACTTTTTTGAAGTTGAACTTTTTTCAAGTTTTGATATAATAAATCTTAATTTAATATCAATCAATTAGTATATAACAACAAATCGCTGCGTTCGATCGTGCTTAAATACTCGAGATTTTGGCATCGCAACATTAATGATTAATGAGACAATTTATCCTGAAAATCCCTGATCCATCATTTCCCTGTATTTTCTTCGGTCTCTCCTCGCGTTATTGGCTACCAATTACCCTCAGTACGTAACGATAGCTTTTATTTCGAACAAATATTGATTCTTGCACGCCAAGCACGCTCGTCTTGCGTTTGCACGTAAGGCCGCAATAATCCTCCAACGAGTTTATAGAACGTAAAATAATATTTCATACGAATGACATGAGATATTGCAAAAGCGTCGTTAACACGTTTACAGATATAATTTATAGCACTTCAATTACATACACTTGGCCTTGTTGAATAATTAATGTATTACTCAATTCAACTTGAATATTAGATTATAAAAAAATTTTTTTTAATATATTACGTAAAATAATTGTATCGTAATATAATTTTTTACAATTTTTACTTAAACTCGCAAATAAAATTGCTCCAAATGTATAAAAAAATATATCTTAAAATTTCTTGCGAAGCATCAAATTTCTCAGTAACAAATTAAAAATGATATTAATAGTTATTGATTATTAGTTATTACTAAATAAAAGATACTTTATATTGTACGATAATGTAAAATGGCGCATGTAATGCAACGCGTAAAGATACATGAAGATTAATTACATAAGCAACAAGTAATACAAAAAGCAATAAATAATAAATCACTTACTCCACGGCTGTTCCACTGTCGTCCAATGTCTCATCCTCCTTCTTTCTTATTCTTTCGTTGTTGCCTTCTTCACAGCACTCACTCAAAACACTCGCGAAGCACGTTTAATTACGATCATGTTCACATTAATTATTAGGACGACGATTATATGCGGCGCTTGATCTTTCAACATTCTTGACAATAACTGAGCGCGAAAAACAATTCAACGAAATACTGTTAAAAAAATGATATATCACGGCCTTCCGTTATTCTATAATTATTTGATTCGGCAATAATTTATAATCTCCATTCCATATTGCTTCAATTTCTATGCCAAACAATTTAAATTGTGTGAAATAGCAAAGTATCTATTCTATATAGTACTTCGAAAAATAATTGTTATCTTGATACGTAAATCGTAAGAGTTAGTTAATAAGTATGGGATGATGATAGTAAAGATAGGTAATCATCTGAGAGATAATAACGCAACGAGACAGAGCGATTTGCGGCACTACTTGTTGGTTCGACTCTCGCCGTGCGAATGGTAGCGCGCTGGGCGCTGGTAGCGGACTTGTGTGAACAATAACGCGTCGCATGCCATATAAACAAACACTGTGGCTGTATAAACAACTGTATAAACAAACACCAAGACCGCGCGCCAACCGATTTGTTATTGTTCAAGAAATATATAACGTTTCATATTATAATTTCGATATTCCGTTTTATGCATTTCAAGTTTTAATACTACGTTTACGCGAGCGTTACTTCTGTAGTAATTTATGATAATTCACTCGTTTACGCGGAGTAAATTATCGTAAGTTACTACAAAATCTCGTTTACGCGAAGGAAAATCCTGTTTACGTGAAGGAATTATCGTACGTTACTAGAGAAGTAAAACGCTCACGTAAACGTGGTATAAGTTAATTTCGTTAATTGCACGTGACACGCTTTACTGAATCATACAATAGAAGAACCATATAAAAAATACAATTTTAGAATATTTATTTGACACGCTTTAAATAATATAAAACAGATAATATATACTTGAGTTTTTCAGAGAAATTGTTATTATAACATAAAAAAATAAGTATATAAGTTAAACATACATAAGTATAAGTTAAAGTAAAAGACTATAATTGTGGAAATATTCGAAATTATAATCAACGTTTTACCGACTACTTGTCTGTTTCGCAATGTTAATTCAGTCATTACTGAAAAATTTCAAATTGCAATTCGAAACTTCACTGTAATATCACGCAATACGACGCGATTAATAAAGTCGAGTTAATGGTTAATGAAAACTATGGCCCGTCTGAAAATGTACAACTAAAATTGGGTAGGTACTCAGAATGATTCTCTACACGTAATACCTACATTTCAAACGCATAAATCTCACAAAACATACGTATTATTAAGGATTAATACATCACGGATTTCCGTTCTACTTGAAGCACAGTTCGGTATATTATTTCACACTCACGTAAATGATGGGAAAATTCGATTATGCGGCCGTAAAATATTATTATTATTATTATTATTATTATTATTATTATTATTATTATTGGTCGTAAATATTGCAACAAAACAGCAACGTATAACTCCTGTATAACTTTTCGCTTTTGAGATACCGATTGCTATACTTTAATTCGCGCTAAATAATTACTTTGATAAATAGACGTCGCTCGATACACGTACAAGTCGTTGGAAATCAATTAATTAGCGGACTGATTACCGGCTAACCGTTTATAGGGAATAGGAATTACGTCTGGTCTCGTGATGTCTGTCATGACCACGTTTTGAAAGGTAGTACAGCACAGAGCGGCCGCTTCCTATTGATTCGAGTCTTGAATGATAGGACAGCAACTTTGTGTATACAACTGTACACCAAAATAACAAATATTAAGGCCACACGCTATCTACAACTGTCACTACGAAATGTTTCGTGTATAAACGTACGTCAAATATGATATTTCTTCTAAATCTTACGCTATTTTCGATAAATAGATTATTGTCGTATATTTTGCACTTCTTTTTGCGGACACATTAGCATTACTTAAGATAATTTACTCTGTGTGATTGAGAATGCTTGAGAAGCTTATCTAGCGAGTTTGAAATATTGTTATTTTAATTTTAATTCGATAAATGTAAGGCAACTTGACTAATATATAATAATTCGTACATATTATTGAATTCATTTTATAATTAAAATTTACATTAATAATATTAATTGATTATATTGATTTATATTAATTGATTAATTATTTTATTTAAACAACTTTTTATACATATTTCATATACATATATGTCTCATACATATTTGGAAATAATTATCCTTGTTTTAAACAACTATTTATACTTTTAATTTGCAATTTTAGTCCATCGTTATTTTTTTGTAGCTTTATTTGCTATTCTCTTATTACAAGTTACATTATTTACGTTCAATATCTGTGCGTGGATTATATTAAACAAAAAAAATCGATTATAACTTCGTATTTTGTCGGAGAAATTATAAGATGAATATATAATTCAATATAAGCGCACGGAATAAACGTAAATGTATTAATCTGACCAAATTACGTCGTGTATTTGTTAGGATTTGATGAAACTAATCAAGATTACTCAATACATCATCCACTGCATATCACATTATACAAGCTGAAACGATTCTCGTCGCTTGTTCGATGCAAACAGACTGGTAACAGCAGTAATGTAATTAGCGAGACGAGGTCGAATTTGCAGTAACATGTCAGAGCATTGGATGAACCGGTCAAGTTATCGTAACTAAATGTCCAAAATGAATGAATGTAATCAACAACCCTTTGAATAGAATCTTTAGCACATTACGTATTAATTAACTTTTCATCCTTCAGTAAAAATGTTATTTTGACATTCAACGATGTAACGATTTTTTCTATTTGTATCCTACTAATTATACTAATCATATCCCGATGATTTGAGGCAAACCAAACAATGAATCTCAAATTTTATCAAACTTATAAGATGTAAAAAATTGAAAATTAAATTAATAGATTATGAACAGGAAAAGAAGAAATTTTTAAAGTACACTCTCTAAATTTCTCGGAGTGAAAATTCGGCCGATAGAGTGAGATTTCACTCTTTTGGAGTGAGATCTCACTCCAAAAAGAGTGAAATCTCACTCTATCGGCCGAATTTTCACTCTGAGAAATTTAGAGAGCAGATTAAATTTTACTTACAATTAAACATACAATTATAATTTGTAACAAAATATTTATTAATAAAGTTATAAAGTATTAACTACTCTCTAAAAATTAAAAACTTACGAGAGTTGATAAAGTTTTAAAAGAAAATCAACATCAAATTCACGAAAGAATTTAAAACAAAATAGATTAGTCGACTTGTTGGAACAAACTGCATTAAAGTTTTATATGTAACTTTGATTAATTAATTCTCATTAGCTCTTGTTTTCTAAATTATATGTATAGAGAAAAAAATAGATGTAACTAAAAAAAATTTCCTTGGAAACTCTTACAGTGCTTTGTAAGAAAAAATCATTGCAAAAAAATTGATTTCATTACTTCCTTTTACTTTTAAAGCAATCGATATCATGTTTGTTGCTGTACCAAATATTGCAACTTATTGATTTCGTTTCTATTCTTCTACATATAATAACTGCAATCGTTAGATGATAATTAACAAAAGTCAATAAAATAAAATGATAATTCAAATCAGTTTTATATTGCACGACAAAAGTAATCCGGTGTATCTTATATTCTTTTTTTTTCCTCTGTCGCTCTCATTTCTATCTTTTCTTTTTTGACATTGCACCTTCGCTCGCGCAGCATCTATCGAGCAGTCACTTCGTAAGATAGATCGCTGCGCGCCAACCGTTAATGGGCTTCCGGTCCGTTTCCATCCTCGGAAGTTTCCCGCTTTTTACAATTTAAGGGTGGCACACCTAGACCGATGTGCCGGACGGAAGCAATCTTATTCAACCAGAGAAACATTTAATTAAATGGTGAGAACAGCGAGGGGGTTTAGAAAATCAACGCGGCAATACTTAAAGTTTCACAAAAAATGTATCACCAATTATAACTATGACTTGAAGATTTTAAAGAATGTCGAATCATGAATCAAGTATATCGTCATTGGATTTTCAAATTACATTGTGCAATTAGTTTTAGTCAAATTAATAATTAATAGCATATAATTAGCATATAAATTTAATAGAATTTTAATAGTATTGCTAAACTAAACTAAACTATATCGCTAAATTCACGTTATTTCTTCATTTTTTGCATTAACGATCCGTGATGAGAAAATCATAATTATGTGAATTGTAGAAAACGATATCTTTTAAATTTCAGAACAATTGCGCAATCTTATTTCTCCCACTTTTCGTTCTTAATTTCAATTCGCGGTTTCAGCACGAGTAGCGAAAAAGCTTCGGCCAACATCGTTGCAAGTCCTTGACATCGACGAGCGAATCATGATTGGTATTCACCGCTCGAGACAAGTGCCACTTCGCGGCTTTGATCTTTCTCGAGAAGAAAGCATGGTACATATAAGTCTATTTATAGATCTTTTCTATACCGTAATATAGAAGAGCATTCTTGCTCTTGCGTCATACTCTCGCTCAGAAATTCGTTCAACCAAAACCTGCTTAATTCTCTAAATCTCACAACATTCTCGTGTATGAGAGAAATCATCGATTTTTACTGAAATATACAATCTTAGAGACCACTTAAAAATTTTGAATTTACATTCCACGTACATCTTCACGTATAAACTTTAATTCTTAAAAAAAGAAGCATTTCCTTTTATTATTACATTCCACATTAGACTTGCACAGAGCAAACTTTCTCGGAAAAATTTTCCAGACGCTGAGTTATTTTTCGATACGCTATGCGCGGTTTCCTTTGTTTATATATCACTCTCTCTTCGCTTTTCACGACATCCAGTATGGAAGAACTCCTCTGTCAAGCTTTGTAAGATGGATCGTTTTAGGAGCTTTCCTTGCTTTCGGCATACGATGGATCGACCAAATATAGCCGAAGAGGTTCGTCCTGTCTTATGAAATGTAACGTGCAGACAAAAGGTGACTTGCTTGTATATCTACAAAAGTGCCGAAAACGGAACAAAAGTTAGATGAATAATATCACTCATCCAAATAAAAAATCAATCTAATGCCCTAGAATTTTAAACATTTAACCTTAATAATATTATCTTTAATATCTTTATTAAGTCCAATTAATCTTTCGTCAGATGTTTGACCTATTATATAGATGATTACGAGATATTTGCAAAAAAAATCCTAACGATTTCTTGGAATATATTTTTGTCACTAAAAGTATTTAGGGCTTACATAAAAATATATTTATATAGTTTTAAAGACATTTTTTCTTTATCGCTGTTAGGTCCTTAGAAATGCATAAGATGTTGTAATTTTATTATAGTATAATGTTTAAAAATAATACACTGAAGCTCTTTTTACATGTTACTTGCATGTTAAATCACATCATTTAACATGTTTAATCGTATTAAATTAAAAGTTAATACGTTCAATCATATTAAATGACGTGATTTTAAACGGCAAGAAATGTGGAAGCAGAGCTTTGGCTAAAATAACTTGGCTTTGCAGTGATGTGTGTACAATCTTCAATTTATTTCACAGAAAACATCTAGTATGTTTCTGCTTTTTATTTATTATAAAATAGAAATATAGAAATATATTATAATAAAAACGTTCTTTTGTTCCATTAATCCATTTAATAAATTTTATCTAAATTGTCACGCAGTTAAGAAAAACAAAGCTTGGGGATATAGGTATCTCTTTTCCTTTTTCATATTCCTTCAATTATTTTTTTGAAAAGCAAGTTTGCCTTTAAAATAATTTTTTACTTCCTTGTAATAAACTATTCTCTTGTAATGAGAGCGTTAACATGATGGCCGACCTTGCAAGGAAGACACAATGACGATGCCAGATGCCAGAAGCACAGGCAGCACGGAATCGTTTCTCCATTATTGCACGAGACACCAGTGTCCGCGACAGACACGTGTGCATAGCACAGAAATTTCTTGTCTGGTGACACATGTTCTGTATTCCTTACCGTGACTTGATCGAGTAAATTACGATGAAACTTTTACGAAGAGTTCTTACCATTCAACGAGAAAATTCATCAAAACGTAGTAAACGTAAAATCAATATTCGTTGGATACTATTATCATTTAAATATTAAATTTTGCTTTATATTGTGATTTGAATTAAACTATTACGAGCAATAAAATTTTACACCATACTTCGTTACGCAAATATCTCCAAAAATCTGTTTTTATTAGACAATTAGTTTCAATTAATTATTTTATGAGAGAGAGAATTCGACAGTACAGCGAATGGTATTAAATTCAAATTATCTTCAATTCTAAACAAAAACAAGTCATTAATATGTTGCTGTGATCCTACATATAATTAATATCATAACCATTCACCCGCAACTACTTTCTCTCTATAACCCACGCCATATACCACATATATATTTATATTTGCGAATCATAATATATGCTCTTAATCTCTCTTTCAATTAAATTAGTATCATTAATTAATATTATCAATCAACTATCCTTTTATTTTATAAAATTTTTAACTGTTTTTGTAGATTTGATGAAATAACTTAAAATAAAAACGGAAAACTTAAGTGTAATTTTGTTTTCAAAATATATTTTCTACACATTATGTATTTTAATTTTTCTTAATATAAAATTACAATTACAAAAATTAAAAGTGTACTGTCACTGTACTGTCAAATTCTCTTTCATAAAATAATAAATTGAAACTAATTGTCTAATAAAATTTTCTATTTACTCTCTGATATTTTTATTATTGCGGTAAAAAGATAGATATTTTCGTCTTATTGTAAAAAGGTAACTCTAATTAGATTTCTCTTTCCAAACGTGTTTAATCAAATGCAATTAATTTGGACATTCTTGACTCTTAACGGACTTTTTCCTCTCGAACTGCAAATCTCATTAGTGACAGTTATGCTCTTTAAAACTTTATGAGACAGCCAAGCGACAGCTAAGGAACTCTGTTAATTTAGTCGTCTAGTAACCACTACTAGGTTCTCTTCCGGTACACCGAATCAAATTTCGATTTTACTCGTATATTCGGCGGAGTGAAAAGTAGGACAAAGTAAGGTAACATGCAAGGCGGTGTAAACTGTGCGCTCGCGGCAGCGGCGAGCAACAACGACGATATTTCATCTGGCGAATGTTTTATTCAGGCGTGTTGTATGCTAAAAGTCGACAGGTAATTATTTCCGCAGCTTTCCGGCTTCGAGCTGAGGGCGGTACCCATCGGCGTGAGTCACCTCAACGCCGAAAACGTAAGGAAGATATTAGGCATGGGGGGTCACCTGCGAGATTTATGACTCGAATACTTCAACACGCGATGAGCTCGCCGGAGTACGAAATGCAAGCTGGCATTAGCCCAAATTGCCGAATGTCCGAAGACACCGTATCGTCGTTATTTATCAGAAAGCTGCTAGCTAAAATCGAATTTACTATCTTGCAGCGGATGCGGATGCTAGCGCGTGCCTCGAACGTGAAACACTGACTGCGTCAATATTCTTTCCATCTACGATATTCTACTCAATATCCAAAATATTTCCATAAAAGTGCTCTGGTCCTCACCTATATCGTTGCATTGCAGAATAATAAATCCTTTATTTTGATAAAAATTAAACGTCAGAATTTTTCACATTTTTATCCATTAAAGTGTAAAAGGATCTCAGTATGTTCACTACTAGATTACCATATGCATAATATAAGAACACAAAGTTTGCCTAAGCAACGTATAAATAATACACAAATCAAAGGGACACAATATTTCTAATAAAACTAATTTACTCAAAAATTTCGTGTCTTTATGTTAAAGTAATCTCACGGAAAAGCTGCAAAAAATGCTACTTTTCTGAGAAACAGTTATCGCCGTGTTTCTCGACCGGCGAAGATTAGTTCGGAAAGCAGCATTATGTGTTACGCGTTCGACTATACATAAACCACGGCTTTAGTCACTGCCCAGAGGCGAGTGTTTCGCAGTAGATAAGTCATGACGGCGGAAGACGAAGCCGGATTTCGGCAGCGAGCGTTGGTGACGAAACGATTACGTTGTTCACAAAGAAACCGAGTGTGAGTTGGAAAACGAAGCCTCTCTGAAAATAGAGCCAGGAATGTAATGCGCGAATCTAATCGGATACATTTGTGCGTTGCACAGCTGTTGAGTGCACTTGCGGCTGCAAAGCTCAGCCGCGAAGTGATGCAAGCCACCGCTCTGTCGAGCTAATAGCTGCCAACATGCCAATATCAAGTGGAGTATGCACTAACACTTTTGATCTACACTTCAAGCTTCAAGATGCTCCCTTTATTGTTTATATATCGAAGATATATCAAAGTTTTAAAATATATTTCGTACATGCTAAAATAAAAAAATTGTTTGTTGAAAAAAGCACTAAAAAATATTGATTGCAAAGAATAAATTTAACATTATTTTGCACAATTTAGATACGTATAGAAATGTAATACACATATTTGTTATTTATGTTGTAAAATATTGTCGTATTAAGGAGAGTTGCGATATCGAAGATAACACAACTCTCCTGTTTCATTCTTGTATTACACATAAATAAACTGACTAATTAATGTACACACGATACAATACCTGATACGATATTTGATACGATAGTCAAGTTAGTACATTCATGCATTATTCCTTGTTCTATAACATGACAGTATTAACAAGACGTGCTTTCCGCCGTCCTGCAACGCCTGTCGAATGTGCTTCTATGCACAAGACGATGCATTGTTTTGGGCTCCACGTAGACTTCGCCAAAGGAACTACGAGACCGCGTACACCCTTTGTCAGGGTAATAGCTGCAATCAGCTTTGTGCTAGCTGAAACATCTTTACAGAATGCAGCCGCGCATTGTGACGCATGCAACTCGCATGACTGCAATTACTTGCGGCGACGAAAGAGTGCGCAATATGAAATTAAATAAATTCACCTTATCGACTTTATTATTCTTTAAAAATTTATTTCAGCTAACAAAATTAGAAAGATCTGTACTGTAGTTTAATATACAAATGTTATATATTTGGTAGAAATTTATTTAATGTGCAAATTAATTCGGCGTTACATTAAAATTAAATCAATTATACCTTTGTTTTAAATTTGAAATTTTTTCCGTCATTTTGAAATTTTAAAGTGCCAATCTTAACATAAAAAAACACTATATATCTTAGCAAAACAGATGATAAAACTTCATAAAACAAAAATGAACACGTTGGCATCCGAAAAGCGACATTTAAGGCACTGTATTTTAATTTAAAAAAAAATGCTTCTAAAGCCGCGAAAATAATTTGTTCTGCTCTGGGTAAAGGTGCTGTAATCCCTGAAATGTACAAAAAGTGATATCAGAGTTTCAGAACTAAGCGAGTCATTCTGCAGCATGACAACGCTCGGCCACATGTCGCGAAAAGGACAAAGAACGTTATTTGTTCCTTGAACTGAAAAGTTCTCTCTTATATTCACGCGGCGTATTCACCGGACCTAGCCCCGTCGGATTACCACCTGTTCCGGTCGCTCCAACATCACCTGATTGATACGCGCTTCAAAACAGTGGAAGAGGTCTGAAAAAGCATTGACGACTTTATCGACTCAAATCTGCCATCTTTTTTCCAAAACAGGAATTGTCAGTTGCCCGAAAAATAAAGCAAAATCATCAAAAATAATGGCAAATATTTCGAGGATTAAAATGCATCTCATTTTTCTGTAAATAAACGTTCAATTTCTTTAAAAAAGGCACTGAATTAATTTGCACACCTAATATTAATGTATTTTTATATGCATGCATGCATACATATATGAATATATTGTATTGTCAGTATCACGCTACTATGACATAATTGCAATGTTTTATTTAAGAACATGCAATGTAATGCATCAAAAATTAATCATAAATTAGAATTTTAATTCGCTTTAATTAATCTTATTGTTTGATCTTTAATGTTAAAGCGATATAACTATCACAAGTTTATTGTATAATAATTAAAATTTATATAAAATATCTGAATTTTATTATCACTATACATTATGCAGATTAAGAATTACGATATAATATAACAACAAAATTGGTATCAAAAATTTCAAGTCCCAGTATAATTCTATGAAAAACATATTAGCGTGCGAAATTAGTACAAAAAGAAGTATTAATCTAAAGTATTTCATGATGCTTGCATGTCGAATACGTTGCCGCACAGATTGCAACAACGTGCACGCATGCGTATGTATATACAAATGCATATATATGTTTCAACTGCAGGAAGCTTCTAACGCATGCAATATGTCTGAGGAGATACGTCTCCTTTGTACCCGAAATTAACCATGAGCAGTTCAAGTAGATATCTAACTATTTAATCTAAAAGGAGCGAAACTACTAAGTAACGTGAAGTCATGAATAGTGCTTTGTGAAATTAATATTGCAAATATTGTATTCATTTTTTATATATTTATGCAAAATATTTATATAGCAAATACAGTAAAATCTCTCAAAACCAACTTTTATAATAATAATATTTGTCATATATAATTAACTATATATTTAACAACTGTTTATTACTTAACAATGGCTAAACATTCAATTATTTTATAAAAGATTCAATTCGACTTACATTTATTATAGGAAAAATTTATATAAAAATGTGATAATCATATCAAATAAAAATTAGAGAATAAGATAGAAATTAGAAAAATTTGGATTAAATCGCGTGTTACGCGAATCTTCTTGTGCGGATACACGTGCAAGAAAAAGAGGAAAACTTCTGGTGGAATTACTTCGCGGAGTTTCAAAAGAGAATTTGCACCTAATAAACGGCAGAGAGAAAGTGAATAGGGAGGAACCGCTCAGCATTAGAGAGGAAAATTCAACGAATGTGTAAGCCCGCAAAACAAGAATAGTTTTACTACATCTAAATTGAATTTTAAGCTTAATTAGCGCTTTTCTTTCATACACAAGATAATTTATATATATACTTATTGTATAAGTTACAGAAATATTTTAATTTCCTCCATATTTGGGTGAACATTCACCAACACAAAAGGAATAAAAAATTATACGAAAATTTACGGCTAATATTCACTGTATATAAGGATAATCTTCTATAAAACTATTATTATTGTTAATTTTAATTACGTAATACTGTGATATTTTTTTATTAAAAATTGAATGCCGATGCTCCTATAGAACTGAATATTTGAGACTAAATACTTAATTATACAATGTAAGAGATTAAACGTAGATAAAGTTAGGTGCGTGTTAGATGCGAGAACAAAAAAATCTACTTAAATTGCATGAAAGCAAAGCCTCATCAAGCAGATCTTCAATGTTAATTACAAAAAGGCGTGACACGGAGATGGAGGCTATTTCGGCATGAGCGAGCAGTGAATTAAGTCCACTCATGAGCAAACGTGGAAAAGGCGGATCCTTTCTCTCGAAAGGACGATATCCTAGTGCACAAGAATGTGTTCTAGGTCCTGGATACAATACGTAAAATTAAGCCAAGCGGATAATCTTAATTTATGGAAAACCACGATGCGCAGACATAAATCAGCATATGCAAACGCTTAGAAACCGCGAACGTGCATTTCTAAAAAGTATTTTTCTCGTTATATTCTTTTTAATTCTAAGTACGGCAAAAACAGCATTATACAATGCATTGTACAATGCAGTCGCTAAGAAATAAGTTTATAGATATTTTAAGAAGAGTTTATTGATATTCCTCTCAAATAAAATATTTCTTATGCAGACCTATTTTGATCATTGGCAGCAATGCAATGTAAATAGCAATGTAATATCTTTTTAATATACCTGTAATCTCAGTAAAGATTATATTTTTAAAAGATAAATAAATTATCTATATAATATGTATAAGAACTCTGTTATATATAAGTAATAATGTACATATATATAAGTCTTTGTATACAAAGCTTCTTAATACATGTATGTATGAAAATGAATACTGCATGATAAAGTTTAATTTAATTTATCAGAATTTATATTAAAAATGTTCCATCTCCTAGCTACCATAATCAAATGTAGCTGATAAAACATTTTTAATGAAATCTGATAAATTAAACTAAATCAGTATTCATTACAAACCACCAAATTTCTGTATTAATTAAAAATAAGTATTATAATATATATAGCCACACGTTTGTAAAACATTTGGAAAAAAATTGTTTTTAATTTATACAAATTTAATTAGAGTTTAACTTGCCATAGTTCATTAAAAATGTCCCATATTTTTACATACATAGGTATATTCAAAATATAAATATAATAACAAAATTTAAATAAAGAAACTAATTTTTAGAATCATCTTTCTCAGTCGTCTCTAATTAGAAGTAAAAAATACTTCTGTCTCTTATCCGAACCATCATTCCTGCCATTTTTTGGACTATTAACGAATTAGCGACCTCGAAGCTCAGCTTCTGCTTCCTTGGTCGGCAATTACGTGCACGACGTTCGTGGGAGGAGTTCCTGTTAAAGGAAGTAGGTACTCTCACAGGACTAGTCTTGCGTTGATAATAGGACTTTTCAATAGAACCTTTAATGATTATTTCTCATTATTCCGATCCGTTTCATTTGTCCCTCCCTCACCTTCAATTTCGATTTCTCTTCGCATCATCAATAAATTTTATCTGATCTGTTAGAAATTCCACTTTCTCTTTTTCGTACTATAATTAAATAGCATAAAATTAGTGATACAATTCTTTAACCGCAGATATTCTTTGATTATCAGAAATGTAGTTAAGTTTATGTAATTATCATTGATAACGATCACTAATCTTTAAATTTAATTAAAGATAAAAAATTTCAACAAATAAACCTGTTTAATTAATAGTCTAATTGTTAAAATAAGATTCTACGTAACAATTGAAACTTATATTAATTTTTTCTTAAAATTTAATTCAGATTTAATTCATTGCAAAAATATAACAAATAGATAGCAAAAGAATAAAAATTACATTTTTCATCATGTTTGATGTGTGTGTACGTGTATATGTGTGTGTGTGTGTGTGTGTGTGTAAACGTTATTTAACAATAATGCTATTAAATTAATATATATTATATTCAATAAATAATATTAATATTCACTGAAAGCATTTACTTCTTTTTATATCCTTTAAAACATGTATGCTAAAATATTCATTGTTCTTTAAAAATCTGCAAACAGCGAAGCTAAATCCGATACCTATGCTCCATATGAAATTTCGCCCATTATTTATGATTGAAAATTCTCTTTTTCCGATCCTCTTTTCCTATGCCTACGAAAGAGGCGAATAATGTCGAAAAATTCCGATTCTACTCATCACGCTGCTAAACTGTAAGTTTTTTACAATATTTCACTTTTATGAATAAGAATGCAGTTCACGCAAAGCAGATATTCGAGGACGGTAGAACTTCCTCCAGAAAGGCTTTCGTAAGTTCACCTAAACCCTTTTAAAACTTCAAGGCCTACTCGCACATCCTCTTTTGCACTTCCCCTTTTTCAAAATCCCTAGCGGAGCTTAAATTCAAATCTCGGCTGCACTTCATGTTCTCACACAGAGCAGCTTAGTATGTTTTAAATATGTCTAAACCAGACTCAAGTATATTTATGAGCATTCATTCTTATATGTCATTAAGTACATATATTGTAGTTTTATATAGTAATCATTTCACGTATCCAATAAAAACAATATCTTCCTAAATAAAATTATTTTAACCATTTTACTTTATATTTTAGATTACATTAATCAAATAAATTTAACTTATAGAGTTATTAAATTACGTAAAAAATTACAAAATTATCTATAAATATATATAGCATGTTTGCACCACGTGGAAACATATGATATTTATAAACAAATCAGGAACAATCATTTTATCTCTTAGAAAAATATATTTATGATAATATAAACTATATAATATAAACTAAAAACTTTTTTATGTAATTTTTAATTAAATTAAATCTTTCATTATTGTAATAAAATAATTTAAGAAAGGGATAAATTAGAATATGAGAGAGATGAAGACACGTATAATATTTTCTATTTTTACAGTGGTTAGTGGAAGATAATTATTTCAATTTCAATCACGGAAAGAACGGTTTTGCTGAAGTATTTAAAAATTTAACTAGATACAGATCTGAAAATAATTTTGTTGGACCATCAAAATAATTTATATAAAACATTCAAGCTGATTACTAAAATGTCAAATTTTTTTACAGCGTTATCATACTTCAGCGACCTACTATAATTATTTTGATGGTGCAACAAAATTATTTTCAGATCTGTATCTAGCTAAATTTTTAGATACTTCAGCAAAACCGTTCTTTCCGTAAAAGTATAAACGTAAAACTTAAAATAATCACTCGTTTCAAACTGTCGATTATAAATATCACAAAGCACACATATTTCTCCAATATTGACTAACACACGAGAAGCACGCTTCATAAGAGATAAGTTCAGCGAACTGTTTTCCAAGTAGGTTTTCTTGTTTTATTCTCAATATCTCATTTCTGCGGGCTAGAGTGTGTGTGACGTTATTATACGCATGTTTTTGCTTTTTAATGCAAAATCATGCGTATAATAACAATACATACTCAAAAATTACGGAAAATGTTTAATTATAACAAACGAGAATAATTTCGATAATGAAATTTGAATTATACCACTCTTTATGTGAGACACGTCGTATCTAACATTCAATGCTTTTTATCGCGGGACTTCAATATTTATATAAAAACGATCGACCTATATACTGTAATTTTGGAACAAAATTAAACACACTTGAAAATACATTAAAATAAAAAAATATTATTCAAAACATCCTTTCAAAGCTAATTTAAAATATTTGATTCCAATTAATATTTATCATATGTATGTATATGTAAACAGTCATCTTGAATAAAAATTTTATTAGAGAAAAGAGAGAGAGAAAATTTTTTAAAGAAATCTTTTTTAAAATAATGGATATGAATATGTGTAGGTATTGTATAATATACACGTATTCTCTGTCTTTTTCTTCTTCCCTCATATAAGAAATCAATATAATTTCTAAGGCATTGGTTTTATATATAAACAGTTACGATAAATTTTAATTAATACATATGAGAATATCCTATAGTTTGATGCGGATCCTTGATGACTAAATACCGCGTTAATATCTCGAGCGCAATGTGGATTGCGAACGCGCAATTTGTAGCGTTCAAATCTCGGAGCTCTAGGCGGCTTAGGCTCATACATTTACTGCCAATCAACCGCTGTCAGTTACCATATCGATTTCACGGCACATGTGAGATATCGCAATAGTATTAAATAAATTATCTATTACTTTTTTGTAGGCATTTTTCTAAATATCTTCAATATCTATCTCCTTTTAAAAATAATTAATTATTTCTTTTTAGATAAGATAAAAATCTGAGAAAATACAAATAGATTCATATGACGATTGGAAGCAGCACTCTGCTCGCTTTTGTGCGAACAAGTCTTTAGCCGGAACACGAATCCAGAGTTGCTCTGACCACGGTAACGCGTTCGTTTGCCGGAACATCATTTTTCATCCGTCGTCTCTCATCTGGAGTCCCGACTATGATTTATCGCGCCGCCACATCGTCGAAAAACTTGCTAATGCGTGCCGCGCAACGGCAGGATGAAGATGCACTGCCGTTTTCGCAGCACGAGAAATCCCGCAAGTATCGACAGGATTTTCATCGAGCGCGTTAGTGGAAATTAATCGCAGCTTCGCCGCGCTTTTTCTCGGCTTTTGCACCGTAAAAACTTCGCAAGTACTTCCCACAAAAGAATAATATTTAATCTGCTATTTCATATACTAACTTTATATGTAAAATTATTCACTATCTGGGTCTAGTGCACTCGTTACAGTAACTTTGTATATTGATAGCTTAAAAATGCTATCTAAAATTCGTTAAAAATTATTGAAGACTTTCAATTAAAACTTTTTCTAAAACATATGGAAAAATTCAGAAATCAATGAAACTCAAGAGTATCAGAAAGTACAATTAAAACTTACATAAAATTTGATTATTTGATATAATTAAGATTTAAAAAAGTTTAATCGTTTAATATACACAGACGTTTATTTAATATTGAAATATGTTGTTTATATCTAAATGAATTTTATTTCAATAAAGATATAAATTATTAAATTATATCTGACCTTGGAAATTAAACATATGATTCGGATATAAAACAAACCTTTCTAAGAAAAATTTTATTCAACATTTATTAAAAGATCAGTACTCTATCTCCAGAAAAATGCTCGATTCAAATCGTAGGATAAGGCGACAAATGTGTTTAAACGAAAAATATTAAATATATTTATCGTAAATTGATAAAAAAATCTATTTATCGGTAAAAAATTATTTAAAAACCTATTTGTCGCAATACTCAAGGATTTCTATACACAATGTCAGAATCGCAATTTAAAATATACGCACTAATTGTAAGGTGCAAAGCAACTCACCAACTGGACACCGTTGTCTCCAAGAATTTCTGGCAGTCATCGCGTTCTTTGGCACAGAAATTGACGCAGTTGCTTTATCTGCAACATGAACATTGATCGGGAAATATTATACCTGCGTATATTAAGACATTAATTTGTGATCACGACTGTTAGATACATCGTTTGATCATTGTTCGATTAGAAGGCCATTGGGGTTTGCCTGCTGCACCGTGCAAACTTTGGCACGTGTTGCGCCAAAAGTTGGCGCAGCGCGTCGATAAAATCTCAATTATAGTCCTTGACGTATCGCATAAGAAGCCGATATTTATAACCAAGCATCATACACGACCCCCTAATATTAATATACCCGGATGGTATTACATCACTGACATGTTTCATATTGACACTTTAGTATAACAAATTTAAGAACTTTCTTATTTATTATATGAAATCACGGAAACCCCACATTTTACCATCTATAGTGGCATATAGAGTAAACTCGAGTAAGATGGCCATAGAGGAAAGATGGCCAACCTATGTTCTTTCTAGCTCGCCATGAAGCATCGAATAAACATGGGTTGGCCATCTTTCCTCTATGGCCATTTTACCCGAGTTTAGCCTATTCTATTGTGACGTAGCTATGTTTTAAAAATACTTTATTTTTAAATGTGATTATATCGTTAGCCTCTGTGTCACTTCAAGTTATACGCAAACACATAATTATAATAATATTCTAAAAAACACATAATTAAAATGTAATTAACACATAATTAAAAAAACACATAATTAAAATGTGTTTTTTAGAATATCATTGTCCATGAGATTTTCAAATGTATTTCGAAATGATAATGTATCATTTAATGGAGTCGTTAAAAATAATAATAAATATTTTAACAAATATGGAAAAACTACAAAAGATGAATAAATCAGAACAGACTATGTACTGAAAGTGTAGAATAATAAAGAAAGAAACCATTCTAATTTATCATCTTGCGTGAGATTTTACTGGAAATCCTTACGCTTTAATGCATCGATAAAATCTCAATTGTGAAGTGAGACGTAGGTATAGAAGTCGACCCTTCTCCACACATCGCGTTATATACACATAAAAGGGACGTAAATGTGTAATAGGTGTGTATAAAGCTGTACCACACTACAGGAATCTAGATTATTATCTAGACTCATTGGCTAACAGCGCGACCGCTACAATTTCGCACCGGATATGCGAGATACGATGAATCGCGGTATCTCGTGCCGGTTTTAATTGAAGCCCTTACATATATATAAAGGAATAGAGCTAAGGTTTATCTACCGCCAAATATGTTCCGCGAAAAGCAAGAAACAGGATTATCTCCACCACGTCTATCAGGCAAGATTCGCGCACGCTATCTATGAATTACCTGAAAGGACAATTTCATGGACATAGAAATTGTTTTCATTTTAGAATCTAGATGACAAAAAAGAGTACATTTATTATGCACAACAAGCGAAATTATTTATTCTTTCGTTTGGTAAACAGCAGCCGATTAATTAGCACATTTGTGAATAAAAAATAAACGTTACACCGCCATAAATGATGAATGAAATATAAACTTACATTATAAAATTTTAGAGGAAAATATACATAGAATATTTTGAGCAAATATTTGCAATATATATTTGCAAAATAATAAATAACTTGCAAAAATCAGTTATCGTTATCGTATACTAAGCAGATATTATAATTTTTTGACAAGCTTCTAACAAAAATAACTAATAGTCTGTAGACAACTATTTTTGGTAAAACTATTATTAGCTTTAACTCGCCCATTTTATTATAAATGTGACTCAAAGATTTTATTATAAGTGTAACTTATATATAAGGTTGCACATTATTCTTAGTCTCATTAATTACGGAAGATGACACGTAAAATGAAAAAGGTGAAGTGAGCTTGTCCTAATTGAAGAGCACTGCGAACTGCCACGAGAAAGCAGCATCTTTCATTATCAATGTAACCGCGAGAAAAGTTTAAAAACCTTTTTACTTTTTTTCTGCATTTCCTTACAACTGCATGTCTTAAAGAAAAATATCACAGAAACACTTCTACATTCTATGTATTTTAAAAGTCTCTAATTATTATTTTCGTTATTTTCTCTCTCTCTCTTTCTCTCAAAATATTTACAATTAACTTTTTTTATACGTGCAGATTTATGCTTTTCAATTAAATATCACGAGAGAAATCTTTATATATGACTATTTCCGTCAGAGTAAATTAAACTATACAATTATAAAAATCAATTTGTGCATAAAACTTTATTTTTTTCTATTTCCACCATACTTTGATCACATTTTTTCAGCGAGTAGAAAAACAAAAATAATATAATAAATTAGCGAAAAATTAAAATCCTTTAACGATTGGAATCCTTTAACAATTCAAATCGTATACTCTGTTTATAATTCACCACATTATTGCTCTTGACATAACATATGAAGTACATATATGTATCCTACATTTATATGCATACTATGCATATAAATTAATTAAGAGGTACAATACACTATCGTTACGCGGTAATCATAATCCGCGCGGTGTATAATGGTGCATCCAGATATTCCCCGTAAGATACTTAACTCTTTTATGGTCGGTATAATACTGTATAAAGAGAGTCATAAATTCATGCCAGGTAAAATTCTAGAATTTAGATATATCAAGAAATAGGCAAGAACAGTAAATAACGCGCGAGAAAATATCCCGTTTCGATTTCAGAAATCAATTACCAGTGTCCGTGCAATATGTATTTCTCCAATTCCATTAAATATTTCCGTATTTCGAAAGATTGATGAAGATTCATGGCCTGTCACGCAATGTAATAATAAATTCTTCACCCATCAAATTTACTATGGATGGAGAATTCACAATCGACAAAATTTTCTAACATTTTTTTCCTATTTACTTTTTGATAAATCTGTCACTAAATCAGCTAGAAATTAATGAAGAAGACTATCTACATATTCTGCGTGAATTTTCCGAATGTCTTATCTCGATACTATGCGTGCTGAAAATCTTTATTTAAAATAATGGAAAGGGTAGAAATTTAAATTAAACTTTAAAAAATCATGAATGCATTAAAACGTTAAAGAGGAGAGATTTAAAAAGCTTTGTTTAAAAAGACGAGAATGTACTAATTAAAAATAATTATAGAGAAATAGATTATTATAAATCTGATTTATCTTTTGTAACTCATGACTTTCTCAATTATACAATTTCAATAAGCAAAGATGTGTAATTATACAACTTATAAAATAAACGTAGCCTATTTATAGTGTATGTATACCTAGTAAATTTTCAGATTATTTCTTTTCACATTTCAAGGAGAGGAAGGTCGCAATTTGCACATCGCACATTTATGTTAGCCTCGTTACTGAGTTATCCACCGGTAGCTGCCGCGTGGAAGTAATTACTGCCTCTTCTCGAGAGTGCGGCGGCTATTAATCGTCGCTACTGCTTATCATAATTAATTGCGGCATATAACGAGCAAAAGCGCCGCGCCAAAATCCGCGGCCCGACAACATCAGGAGTTCTCACGAAATCTAGCTCGCGCGATATTCAATAGCATGCAAGCCGCGGTGGGTCGCGGATTTATTGTCGCTCTGGCGTCGAGCGTTTATCCGGGATGGGTGGCGTTTTAACGGGCTCGATATTTAACGGGCGTCGCCGATAATATTTCTCGCCGCTCACTCGTTGGCGGTAGTAGAGCAGCTAGTCAGCGGAGGCCAGAAAAAGGGATAAATACAGAGGAAGAGAGAAGGAAATAGCTCCCATAGGACAGATTACCTACCGATAAACTGCGTTAATAATGATAATCAGTTCGCAAAGATGGGTGGCGTTACAGCGATATAATATAGAGTCCCGCCAGTTTTATTACCTCACAGATTCTCATGATATAGATAGAGACAAATGCTGTTTTGCATTCCGACGTAATATTAATATTAGAGCAAAATAATTTTATGGACTACATAAAACATAAAAAAAACTAATTAAATGTAAAATGTAAGAAGATGTCTTTTCCTAATTCTGTTAAAAATTTAAGTTAAAATAATATTCTCTCTTTTTCCACAGCTTTATATATGTTGCAACACGATACCGTGGATCGTGCGCGCTTCAACGGAAACACTGACGTTTACAATAATTGAAACCCAATCCGATGACGTTTGTAATAATTGAAAACTGGAGTTACTTCTCAAACGGTAACGGAGGACTGTTCGATCGATCGTTTCTACGAGAATTCCTATTAAAGTTCCTGCCGGAGTTATACAAGAACTCCGTTCGTGAAATCGGTAGATATGTGCGCACGTGTGCACACGTTAGACACATATACGCACGTACACGCACACATCGACGCCGACAAATGGCTTTCGTATATCTCTTGGCGCCCGGCAAGACATGCCGCAGGGTTGGAAAACGCGAAAAAGGACGATATTCCGTTCGCGAAATAACGTTTGTAAACCGAAAGGGAGATTATGCGGGTTATGCGGGTGGACATTATAAAGCGGTGTTTTTGGTTTCTATCCAAATACAATGTTCCGGTGGTGATATTCGCGACGCGCACGAACGACTGATGCCTCCATTTCCTCTGATCGCTATCCCAATCTCATGACTTGTCAAGAAAGAACGACCTAGCATGCGAATCGTTTCGTCAATTCGCTGCTCGATAAATTCGCAGTGATGTTACTGGAGCTTAAACTCGATCGATGCGGTGTGACGTCGACGGAGGAAGGTGTTGAGATTATATCACTGTTTATGTGTTTAACAAACTCGAGAGTGCTATCAGAATAATGTGACAACTTAATAGAAAGACGGGATGTTTGTTGAAAAACAATCTTTATCCGAAAAACTGTTAAAAAATCAAGTAAAAACATAGATTCGAGGGAAGTCGATCGATGCTTCGTTGTTTCGTTTTGTTTAACGAGCACTCCATCTTAGAGCACTTTAACCGCGTAAGAGCTGGGCGTTCCACCGTCAAGAGCACTTCTGTCGAAAATCGGCTTTACTATAAATGAGAAAACGAAAATGCTTGTGGAGTAATATTGTTCGAATTACTAAGGTTAGAGTGACTAATCGAATTATCGCCATCGTACGTATTTTTAACAATGAATCGTTCTAGTTTGCGAACTTTCCCGTTTCCAACGTACGCTGAGCTTGCAATAAAATAACATTCTTAATAGTGCGGAAAGAAACTAAGAATAATGCCAAAGAATAATTAGTTAAATGTCCCGCTTCTTTCAAAAATTATTTATCTATATTATTTAAAATAAATTTAAAAAAGAACAGATCCGTGAGCGTGAGCTGTTCTTGAAAAAAAGAACATCACAAACGTGAATATATTAATTGTGAATATCATATCATTTATATTCTTGCTAGATATTATTCTAAGTTTCTAAATTATATTATTAAGCAATATTTTAAAAAGAAAGATCATATCAAAATAAATCAATGATTTAAAGAAAAATTATATAATTCTAAAAATATATATACATATATTGCGCAGAAAGTGTGCTGCGGTTGCAATTTTCGTTCGCGAAAGCTTCACCGAACTCGTAAATGTTTCGAATCTAATATTTAATGATATCCATGTGATATGCTTGACAGTTTGTAGAGCAACGATACCTCTGAGATTCCGTTTATGCTCGATTCAAGTTCCTCTCGACCACGTCGAATGAATATCGAATTACGCAAGAAACTAACTAAAACGTTACGATACGCTTGTGCGTCGCTTTATTAAGTTATATTAAAATAGATTAGAAGATCTTCGTCATTTAGAAATTTAGATGATACAATACGTTAAAACAGAAAACCAACAAAAAACGTGCGCATTTTTATAACATGCTGATTAAAATAACAATAAACAAATCAATTTAGCAAATCACAACGTGCTAGTTGTTACAGAAATAAAATAATACAGCTATAAAAAGTAAGTGCATGAAACCGTCTAAGAAACGCTAACGATTGTGAACTGTATGATTATTTAGTTTCAAAATGCGTTTATCGCAATCTAGCGTTTCTTAGGCAGTTTCATGAACCTGCTTTTTATATCTATATCATTTTACCCCTGTAACAACCAGCCCCAGTCTCCCCTATTTCTGCAGCTACGTTTTTTTAGATTTTTGCAACTAACTCGTTGGCACTTAATACTGACATAGATACATATATTTCATAATAGATTCATATGTACATATCCTTCATATGCATACCTACATACACATATGGATGGACATTAAAATTAATTTAAAAATTAATAAATTCTATTCAAATTGTAACGTAAAGGACCCCGCAACGGTCATGGGGGGTTTTGGCTCCCAGTCAAATTTGACAATAATGTAGGATAATGTAGTTCATAACATGTTAATTTTTGCAATGTATGAAAAGTACAATATTTATAACTGTAATTCACAAGTCGGTTTAGTAGTATTATATTGTACTTTTCATACATTGCAAAAATTAACATTAAATAAGTAAATGATTCTTGCTTGCTATATATGTTGCAGACATGTCATTCGATGCAATAACATTATATTACGTATGGTTTGATCATTGACTTGACTATGTGAACACGCATACTGTGCATAAGTATAATTCATCCAGCAATCAAGTAAATGTTTTAGTGAAAGCATGGCATTCAGCCTGTTGCAAACTGCCATTAGCTGAAACCTGAAATCCTCATTTTTCCACTCTTTAATGGCTTATATCTCGGAAACTGTCCATTTTTGGGCTTGGTGCCTATGGACACTTTTTATCAGCATGTTATGAACTACATTATCCTACATTATTGTCAAATTTGACTGGGAGCCGAAACCCCCCATGACCGTTGCGGAGTCCTTTACGTTACAATTTAAATATATATATCACGTATATTCGAATTCGATTAAGAGTACAGAGAGATATAATGGATTTCATCATAACTAATTCACCTTAACATCTTTTGTTTGTTAGACAGGGTTAATCTTCTAAGACTCATCGTCTGTATGTTCTTGATCCCCAAAACAATTGTTTTGTAATAAAACTACTATGCTGATATATATATATATATATATATATATATATATATATATATATATATATATATATATAGAGTAAAGTTACACTTGATGTAACCTTAACCTTAACTTTCTGTCTGTTCAATTCGACAAAGGCAATCGATTAGGTTGATCGCAAAAGGCCATTGACAGCATATACCAAGGATGTCAGCAGGTCAGCCATGGGCTTTGAACCGTTCCTGGCGTCACCACAATGCGTGGACGTCCCGAATCCGCATGTTTGCCGATCTATGTTCGACAGCTTTGACGTGTCTCCCGTGGGACGTAGACACCAGAGATCAAATCTGGAGATGACCAAACCACTGTCCCATCACCGCAAGCAATTCGGGATTGGTACTACCCGATTTTACGTGCGAAGAGATATCGCCATATATAAACTATCGTAGTAAACCACTACTGAGTAAACCGATGACATCATTCCCTGATTGCTTTATACGTTTTGAAAGTTAAACTATGATTTACGCTCATATGTAACACATTCACAAGAAACCAATAGAGTAATAATTTAAATACCATTATTTTTTAACATTAATGTCTTTCTACTTTTCATTCACAATTAAATATACCCCAAAAAACATTAAGATGTCTTAAGATGTCTAAAAAGACGATCTAAAAAGTCCTGAAATTCTTGAGACGTCTTATAAAGTCGTCATAGAAAAAGAATTTTATAACATTTTCAAGATATTTTATATCTGGTTGATAAAGTCTTTAAGACATTATTTTAACATGTATTTAAATTGTCTTATTTGAGATAATTTTTAAACATTTTATGGTAAAAAAACATGGACATTAAAAAAAAGATACTTTTATTAGTAAAGATATGTATAAGTTTTCAATCATTGATGTATCAATTTGTCAAGTAATTTCAATTCATCTTCTTTTTCTTACCATACATTTTTGAAAAGCTTTACCTTGCAACACCGAATAATAAAAAACATTGGAGTGCGAGTATGACGTGTTAACATATAGGTACGTCAATTTATCAAGCACATAACTACGGAAAAATTCGACAATGACACATGCTTCTACAACTAACGTAACACTTAGACGAACTTATGCTTAGCTATCCGTTTTCTGAATTTCTATAATTTTGCGCAAAGTATCCAAGATTTCATTCGACAAAAAAATCACAAAGTTATTTGCGACAAATCGGATTTCAAGTTAAAGTTTATAAGCTTCCTACGTTCGCAAACGCTCCAGCTCAAACTTGCAATCGTTTTTTAATCCTCTCGAGCACGGCAAATCGTTACCAGAAAACTTATCGCGGATAAGCAGACTGATCAAACTGATTTTGAGTATATACGTCCAAAACATGTAACTATCGATTATAGAGAAAATATTTGTAGATATCTGTAGATAAAGTTAAAGTATGTTTGCGTGCATACAGCCGCAATCGATTTAGATAAAAACAGAATTCACAGTATATAAAATAAACTCGCAAGTACTATTACAATATCATACACCGTATCACGAGGTAGCTAGTTTTTCGCACGTTTTTACACTCGGATAGCATAAATAATAAAGCGTCGCCAAGCGTATTAACATGCGAATTGCCGGCGATACAAAAGCGAATGTGTCCTAATCCTAATGTGTATAACGCATTCATTATGTTACCGCGCTGCCGGATTCCGATTTTCATTTCCATTAATTTCATGTAATTGTAGACGGATGAATGAAATAGGGTATCTATTGTTCCTCAAGCGGACAATACTTACGCTTAGCTCTCTGTTGCACGTCACCCGCAGAAACATTTCTGTAAGCCATTCTCTCTCAGGCATCTCCCTGATATGATTAAAGGTTTGTTAAATTAATTTGCCCTCGAGTGTAAAACAAGAGATGTTCGACCAAGTGAAAAACATTGATAAATTGGAATGGCGAAGATGAGAATCCTATATCATTCTTTGTAATATTGATCTCGCTGTACCAAAAAAAAGCCAGCCAGACAGATTATTAAAACGTAAAAAAATAATGCACCATCGATTTGAATAACCTTCGATGCAGACCCGATTGTAACATAAAAATAGGTTATTTTTGCGCCATGTATTAACGTCGACCTTTAAAACTGTTAATCAATAAAAGTAGTAATTATAACAATTTTTCTTTAATAATGATTTTTCTATTATAAGACATTTAGAACTTTTATACTAATTTTTTAATACTAATTCAAACACAGTCGTTATCCGGGATCGTATATAATCACGGTATCGATATATCTCGATTGCTCATTTGCCATGATATGTTAAACTCATCAAACATTTCCACCACAAGCCAGGAGCAAGCGAGTCAGGGTATCGATAACAGGGAACTTGACCATCCAGATTAATCATCGCTCATCTACGGCAATGCCCGGGGAAACAAGCGCATTGTTTCGTAGGTATCGGGGGAGACAAGACGGCGCATAATCGCATTTTGATTGACTCGACTGACCGCACAATTACAGTAACCCGGCTAATATCTTATCGGTATCCACCGAGGCTGGCCGCGGCCTCACGCTCACGCCTCGTCTGATCAAATCAATTACGCAGAATCATGTAGCAATCGCTGCAGAAATCAATTCAATACCGTATAACACGGCCATTACCCCATATCGCTCGTACTACTTCCGATACAGGGTAAACAACGTTCCATTGGTCACCACCCAAATTAGCAACGCCGCATTAGAGGGATGGGGACGGAGAGATGGAAAGGGGACAGGAAGAGACAAGGTGGGTGGACTTCAGGAATGTCTATACACTTCTCGGACCGAAACGTGCGTATCTAATTCTGTGTTAATCCACTCTATGTCAAACAGTTGCTTTCGAAGTAAACCTGCAACCAGTTCACTGTTCTATATACACGTATGTGTTCATGTTGTTCAGTCCGAGCATGTGCAACTAATCGTACATTTGGGTATAAGTGAACAGACCTAATATATAAAATATCTCCATGCTAAAATGTATTTAGCACACCACTAAAAAAAAAAAGCTTTCACAAATTTCCGAACTGTAAAAATCGATATTTTCTGAAATTGAAAACCAGAAATACATGCAAAGAGAGAAGAAGAGAATTCTGGAACAGCTCTTATTAATTGTTTAAAGTTTTAATAAGTAAAATAATAACATAATAAAATGTAGTAATTATTAAAAAGAACTCGGAAAACTATATAAAAAACAAATTTGCAACAATTAATTCAAATAATATAATAAATGTAAACAGAAGCAAACTTGATTACATCCTAAATGTGAAAACTCGTTAAACAATTAAGGAGCAGTCGGATTTGCTTGAGAAAGTTTAACTTCTGAACGCAAAAGCTGTTTCGTCTTAAGCCGGATCCAATACAGCGACACTGTTCACACTTCACACTTGCTTAAAGTTGTTCATTTATTTATACGTACCCACACTACTCACTCACTTGCTTTACCATACGAGAGTCTTGTGCGGAAACTCTTAGTCTGAATCCGGTTTAAAACATACATGTATATTTATTTTATTTTTAATTTTTTCAGATCTTGCCATTAATTTCCCTTTTATTAGTATAGTGGTTTTGCGCACAATATGTATACCGATTTGCGACCCTGCATTTGAGTTAGATATCGCGATTCTATTGGAATCTAACGTTATAAATCTGATAGGATTTTAAAGCGCACGGCGAGCACGCCGATCATCGAGTCTCCGAATCGCCAATTGTTACGAAACGGAAACCACTGCCGAAATCCTGCTAAACGGGAGAACAATAACTACGGGAATTAATCGCGCTCGTGAATTTTTCAACGCGCGAGGCGTTTCACCATCGATGCCGGGCCGATGCCGACGTGAGAACAATAAAGCTTTATTGCTGTAGCGAGTAATTGAGTGCGAACCCTTGCTCGCGCGTAGCGAAGCTATCAACTCTACATAGACCGTAGAACTGGGGAACTATATTTATTTAATAAAGGAATAAATATCCTATTTATATATATACATAAAAGCATGATGTAAAAGTCGATAAATTCTGTAAATAATACAATAATAAACCTAGTACGCTAATGAAAGCTAAAAACAAAAATTTACTTTATCCATTATATTATTACATTTATATAAATATAAATATACCATATAATGGCGACTTTAAATCCGCTTTTAATCCTTACCTAAAACAAAAGTGCTGTAAACATCTCCTACAGATACGATCATCATTTTGCATTATACAACCTTAAGTAAGTATAAAATATATTTATTGCCACGGACGGTAAAAAACATTTACAAAATTATATTACGAAAATACGCATAATAAAATTTCAGACTAAATGTATATTGTATATTGATATGCACGTTCGTTATTCATGACTGGTGAATATTCCAATTGCCGACATTACACTCGAAAGGTATATAACGTTGTTTACGAAGTTCGAAGCTGCATATCATGATAAATCAATTCTCGAGAAAGCACTCCAAGTTTCTAACGGACTGAAGACGGATTCATATCCGAGAAAAACTGTAGTCGCGCAGGCACAATAGCTACCAGATATTTTGCAGTAATTTATACACTTCAGCGTTATTCGGAATAAATGTAGGGACTAGCAATGTAGGACTCGCATTTATTCAGTGCTGTATAATCGGACAGTTTTCAGATATACACATATCACTATCAGTTTATTTGTTATAGAAAATACTTCAAACTTTAATTTTCCGAAAATTTGAGATTTATTAGCTAATTAACTGTATTTACAGCAACTCAGATTATAGCAATCAATTACCTAATTTCAAGCTTTATCTTATTCTTATACAAACTTTTGAAATGCAGCTTAGGGAAACCTCATTCATTTACTGAAATTTGCGCTGTTGATATATTCCAAATAACTTGTATCCATTCTGATTTTTCATTTTCAGCGTAAAAGTGAACCACATAGAAATCATCACACAGGATTGTATTATTTCATTTAAGCAAATGAAAATATAATATAAAAATTTTTTTATATTTATTCACAAACTACGTAATGCAAAATAATAATCGTAAGTTGCTTAAAATCATCATTATTGTAATATGTATATAATACTTAAACACAACATAAATAGTTAAAATAAATTTTATTGTTTTGCTTTATTTTGTGTCATTTTAAATAATTTTACACAACAAAATTTAATTTGAATAATTCACCATTTTTATTTTTTAAATATCTTTAGTGGATCAAAATAATTAACACATCAAGAAAGTATTCAAGTAAAATGTGATTACTAATAATTAAATTATTTTAAAAGAGTTATACATGATATTATTGTAATAGTTCCAAATTTTGTTCTTTAAAATATGTCGTTGTTTTCTATAACTTAAAGTTTTCCTAAGAGGCTAAATCTACACACACATATATATGTGTGTGCTAAATTTACTTCCTAAATAGATAAAGGCCCGGAAAATTATATTTCCAAGGCTACAGATGAACTAGGAACCAAAGTACATCGACGTTAATATGGATTAGTATAACGTTGCCTTGTATCCATATCGTTGTTTAATCTTCTACTTAATAAGGAATCCCTTAACTCATGGACTGCTGTCTCATATTTTCTATAAACTCGGGGAAACTTAACTTAAGCTAACCTAATCTAGTATAATCTAGAAGAGAAACGAGAGGAGAAATCTATAACGATAAAGAGAAGTTATATAGTATACGTCCTATACCAAATCTTAAAATTTCCTGGTCCACAAATTTTGATTACCGTATTCTTGACTACCATGATTCTTTTTAATTAAAAATTAAATTATTCAAATTTCATACTGATACATGAGATCCATCAACAACTCCATTTGAATCATTTACCGATCAGAACACAAGACAAAGACTGTGCCAGAATCACATAGCGATGAAACGACATTATGTGACTATCCGTAAACTTTGCGATCGTAAAATCTAACTGTACCGTGATCTCTTACGCTAAATTATACTATTGCCGAAACTACAACAGCAATGCATTATGCATTACGTACGTGGGTTAATTGTACGAGAGTACAAGTTATGACCCAACGTACATCGGTTACGACCAATTCGTTTCTGTAGTGCTTCGCGGTTTCCTCATCAACGGGCAAAGTGCATAATTAGGCGAAACGCACATGTATAATCAATGGAATTGTTGGCTAGTATAATTGACGCGATTGAGATATATATATTTGCGATGTATTTGCATATTTTACGAGATCGTGCACATTAATTGTCATCAGCATATATTCTCACCGAGTATACATTGTTAAAATTGATTCAATCGTTGTCTTGTACTTTTGGTACAGTCCATAACTATATCCACATTTGGTTTATACACGACTATGTAATTTCCAATCTACGTTATAACATTTAATATGTATATATCATTAGCATAATAATGCAAAAATTAAAAATTATATCATGTAAAAGCACTCTGACACCCAAGTACCAAACTTAACAACTCAAAGTTAAGTTATTAATATGCATTGAGTTATCTTCATGTGATCTATATGTTCCACTTAAATAGGAGTCAAAGTTAGACTTATGCATTTAATATTTAAATGATAATCTAAAAGATTCGAGGCATGTAAATGAGAATTACCGAATATGTCCCGCTGAATTCATTTATAATTTACATTTATATTATTTGACTTAAATTGCCACAAAAAATTCCATTTATTTTTCATTCTATAGATATTATAATATTAGATTTTATAAGTTAATACATTCAAATTTAATCAAATAATATAATAAACTTTAAAAAATTATAAAATATGCATCTTTATTGCCTATGTTTTCAGAGATATCTATAGTATGAAACTAAATGCACCATATTCTACCTCAAAACCGTTTTTATTGCTTTTTACTTTCGCGACGTAATATGCATTGGATTCACGATTAAAACATAAATAAAAGTGAGAAACATGAACCGACAAAATGAGGATATCTTTCGATTTTTCCTTCTCAAGAACCGACAAAGAAAATTTATTACCGATGGAAGAAATTAATAAGAAGAAATTAAAAAACAACAGATATATGAGCAAAAACTTCGGTACAATAACCGATGTTTTATATCGTAAAAATGATGAGACTATTGTGCTTCCAATTCTATCGAGGCTTACCGAAGTGTTGAAAAACCGTGAGAAAACTTCAATCAAGATGAATTCAATTCAATGAAGCAAGAGAGAACTTTTAAATTGTCCATACGGATTGATCGAGAGATACCAGCAAATTCGCGATACTGTCTTATCGAATAATAAGCGCTCTATGATAAGTCTTCAATTAAACAGAGAACACGACTTTTCACTTTAAATATTATTTGATTTCAATGGACTGTTAGTTGCCGTTCCGAGGAAGTATATTTCTTTCTTTCTAATTTATTAAGAGAAAGATTATACGTGAATAATACGTAAGTCACATAAATATATGCACTTATATCATTTAAATATATGTACTTAAATCATTTTGTTCAAATAGAATTATATAAAATTACAAAGATATATAATTTTATCAAGAAATGTGAAACTCTCTTAAGAAGAAAATTGAATTCTTAATTTATTTTTAACTAATTTTTAAAAATATTAAAAATTACATTATTTTAAATATATATTCTCATCTGCTCTAAAAATTATAATTTTCTTTCTTATAAAGATATTTTTGAATGTTCATGAGCAATACCTAGTAATTGCACCAGAACATTACAAAATTATAAACTAAAACTATAAATAAAAATGTAAATAATTTGAGTCTTTTCAAAAATTTGAAATAAATCTAATTAAAAAGTAACTTCATATACCTATTGTCATTTATTGAATATTTGTAAATCGCATCTAATTTTAGTAAAAACGCGTTATTCTCTCCAGAATTCTAGATTCTTAGGAGTAAGCAAAGGAATGTTGATCTCCGCCAAAGAATAATCGTTCAGGAAGAAAACATTTAAGGGACATTAATCTCATGATTCCGCATGCACAATTTTGACTTCAACGAGAGAAAATGTTTGGTCGAGCGCTGTCGCTTCTTTCGACCGTTGTGAAACAAAACGGCATTACTAGGACAAAGTATTGCGAATGATTCCACTTTATAATGGCTCTTTATTAAGAGCGTTGCCAACAATTTCACGGCCCATTGCACCGGTGGACAGTTTGGTAAAATGCCGAGCGACCGTCATAAATCCAATTCCGGAAATCGGCTTCGTAATAATACATTATTTTATCGAGCTCGCTTTCGTGCCACAAAATGTCATATCCACGTACGGTATGTATCCACATATGAGCAACTGCATTCGTGGATGCCGCGCGTACGTATATGACAGAGCGTGCCTCCGTCGGAAATAGGCCGGTCTTGTTGGCGGTGGTAACAGTAAATTGCGGTGCCGCGCACTTAACACTGTTAACGGACTACGACTTCGTTAGTCACCGTCGTCCGCTTAACCTCAGCGGTGACACTTCTCCAGTGGCACCCAAAAGCCCGTTGCACAAGAGGCTGCACTTTACCGCGAAACCAGCGTGATTACGCGGTAGAATAAAACCTCAAAAAATAGCAGTATTGATTTAGTCAATCGTGATTCAAGAATAATGTAAAAAAGTAGTATATTTTCTCTGTATAGTGCAGGATTAAAATAAAAAGACAAAAAATTAAAACGCACAAGAATCCAAAATAATTATATATATATATATATATATATACACCAATAATTATATCAATAAAATAAAGCATCTTGTTATGACGAAGAAACAGAAATGAATTAGAAAAAAACAGTGCTATGATTTTCAGACGTTGAAGGTTTGAAATACATTTCATCCTATTAGTAGGATGAATAACAAATCGATTATGGGAGAAGCATCGGTTATCGGTGAGGAGGTCACGAAATGCAGCACGATCTAACTTTGATCTCGTTTCAGGAACGGGCCGCGGATTTCGAAATTGGAATTCTCGGTCAGATAGCACGTACGGTCTCCGGCTCCATTGGTTAATGCAGTAATACCCAGCAGGTTGTGGATTCATCCGATCGGCTTGTACACCAGTGTACACACTAACGTACATCGCAATGTCGACGGTATAATCGTGGAACGCGGAACAATTGCTCAATACCTATGATACAGCCGTGAGAATAATCATTTCGTTGTGCTGCCAGAAATACCAACAGGGCCTCTTGCATCCGTCATTCTCTTTTCACAGTTCTCTCGTCGTATCTTTCGCCCACGTAATACGTACCCCCATGTATCCGCCATTTGTCACGGAATATTATGCATCGAGCGACCACGCGTACTCGACCGGCATAAGGAACACCGATAGATACTCGAGTTTGGATATTACTCGTGTTTTATCGCCTCGCGCGGTCCACCGAGTTCGAGAGTTAACTCCGATCACGCTCTCGCGAGCTCCCGAGTGGAGAGTTAGAAAATCGCTCGGCTGACTCTCGGGGTCTAATGCGCGATTTACCGGCGGACCATGCGGAATCATAGATTATAGTTAATATCCCAGAATTGAACTTCGCGCGATGATAAAGAAACGTCATGTGACGAGAGTACTTAAGTTCTCTGTAACTGCGCATGTTTTGAAAGAGCTTAAAAGCATCAAATAATGTTAATGATTTTCTTATTAAGGATTCTATTTGTTCAACATAATAGTGACAATTGATATAATCATGGAAACTAATCGTATATGTCTATGAAAGAATTTTAAATAATGTGCGTAAATAATTATATCGACGTACGCTAACTAAGATTATTTCTTTCATAATCGTATAATCTTGATAAAATGCAACGAAAAATGTTTATTAATAATTGTAAAAGTGAATATTGTTTTAATAGTGCTTGATATACCTGCAAAAATTTTACATTGCAGTATTTTAAATTACGATTTATTTTCTCAATTTTCATTTCCGAGTAAAATGCATTCGAGAAGATGCCCATCACTTCTCGTATTCCGATGCTTCCGCAACCAAATTGCGGAAAATAATGTCTACCCTTTTAATGCATTAATATTTTCCTGAGAGCCATGGCACATAAACTCGCGCGCGTACATGTAAAATGCATTATGTGAGAAAGAAATTTCGGTCTGTAACGATATTTCTCGCGGCTCACATTTACGCCGCAATTAATGGAATTACACACAGAAGTTTCATCTCGGCTTTAAGCGCCAGACGTTCATGCCGCGCATGCATAGGCGGTCATTATCCGGCAGGATTAAACCGTCCGTCGCTGCTGCACGAATTAATCGGTTAAGCGTTAAGCGGAATAACGTCTGTACGTATTAATGCGTACGGAATTCGTTACGAATAATATCCAACTATTTTCTTTCGCGACCGCCGGCGGCCAGCGGTGCCGCTAATAATCGCTTTAATTGCGCAACGCATTCGATTATGCATTTCATTCTGTAACATATTATATATATACGATGTGCATTACAACTAACGATTATAAATTTTAAATGATTATACCAGAGTGCAAATGCGTGCATGCGCGCATGTGTGCGTATGTATACATGTGTATGTATACGTGTAATTAACTATGCATTCACATAAAGCTCGTAACAAATGGCGACAAAATTATTATGATCAGCTTTTCAGAATAGCTAACGGATTACAGCATCAGATTACACAATCCTCCCGACATTATCTTTTCTATCCCTATCGTTACTATCGATTGCCGACTATTTCTGACCAACCTGTACGAGAGCGTGGAGATTCTATTGCACAAGACTATATACCGAGAGAGAGAGAGAGAGAGAGAGAGAGAGAGAGCTGCAAAATGCATAAGCATAATGTACCCATCGCGATTTACACGCAAATACAGCGCGTGAGGGAAGTCGGATAACACGAAAATGGCGGGTATCGACATTGCGGATTTCACAGTGGACAATAGACTGATCAAAACGTGCGACATTCGTTTTGCGTGTACTAGAACGAGCCAATCAGGCTGATGAGGCAAGCGTTGTACAAATGCATCCGTGCCATGTATACAGAATGTCCACGAACTTCTTTTTGCGGAAGATACCTATGCGAGAAACGTGTATTATAGTCATTGACAGAGAGAAAGAGAGACAGAGAGAGAGTTGATGTAGATTTTAATTAAAATTAAACTCAAATTAAATTTGTCTTTCCATATTAAAACATTAAGCTACAATTCTTATTTATTCACAATAAACCCGTTCGGTATGGCAAACAGTAAACACAATAAATCGCAAAGTAGCAGCAAATATATTGATCAATATATCAATTTGCCAGGAACAGTAAACTACAAAATTTAATAAATGCCAGATTTTCAACGTGTGGTACCACTATATACAAAGATATATGTATATTATTTATTTTAAAAATCAAAAACTTTAAAGATTATAATAATTTATGTAAAAATAAAGATAGAATTTATATTTTTAAAATGTCAAAACGACAACTAGAGAATTAGTCGTTCTACGGCCGTAAAAAGTATTTTTCGGATAACGACTTAACATTTATTCGGATAACATTTTCGATAATGTTTGTTAACTTTTCCGTATATCTTAAAAACATTTACATAACATCTTTATATTAAATGCCGTAAATTAACTTTAGATTTTTGTTTAGTTTCATTTATGATGTTAATTCAGTATATCTGTTTCCTCTTTCTTTCGCTCTTCTCGCTCTCATATTTCCGTAATACACATTTTTCTATTTTCAGATCTTTATTATATGCACATTTACATTTTATACGTGTACTTTTTGTATTTTCTTATACATTTTCACATACTACATGTCTTTATAATGGATTTATATAACGGATATTTTCTTTTAATATATCTAAGCTCAAAAAATAATATAAAATGTAATTCTAAGTTATTATATTTTCTTATTTTCCGAAAGTTCCCATACATCCTATTCAAACACGGCAAAATATAATCGACAAGACAAACCGATATTGTGACAATAGAATATTGAAATAAAAAAAAGACAAATGCCTGCCGTTGTGCACCCTTTTGTATTTCCGAATGATTGTTGCGGAACAACTATCGTTAGCAAATTGCACGTATGCATACAAAGCCGGAATAGAAAAAGCATGGAAAAAGGGAAAAAGCTCGGTAAACAGGGAATTCATTGCGATAGTTTGCAACAGTTAACAATGCAGCATTTCGAGCTTTTGCTGCATACAATCACTATGACAAAATTAGGTTCTATAACGATTATGACGTTATAGTAGATGGTCGTTATGATACATTTTATAAATAACAGGATTGACACAAAAGAGTTTAAAAATATTGTATACATTACGTCTTAAATATATTAAATATATAGGTATATATTAATCCCGAACTAATATTAATACTATTAATCTTTAGATTTTCTCCGCCTTTTTAAAAATTTAAAATAATTAATTAAAATTTAACGAAAAAAACTATAGTGTTTTAGTTTCGATTATAAAATTTCGCACTAATTCATTACTCACCATAATGATGTCGAACGGGGCTGCGGTAGATGAGGCCGTGAGTCAATCTGAAAGCAAATTAAAATAATTTTTAAACTCATATATAATTATCCAAGAGAGCGCGAAATAAGCTTCTGCAGCTTCTCAACAAATAAAACGACAATAATTTTCAATTATTGAAATCAGATTTTGCCGCTAATATTCATACAAGCATTTAAAGTTAATGATATTGATATTTGTCAAAGCGCTATATAACGCGATGACGTTAAATCATCACGAATAAGTAAATGGTTGCGAGGAGAATACAGTATACGAGTAAATATAAATGTTTACCAAATCAATGCACAGCTGTCGCAATTGTTCCATTGTTTCGAGATCACATACGCATACGCGAATACGAATCAGCGGGAGAAAGAACGCGGCTTACAATCATTCGCGCTAATCACTGATCACTTACGCGACACTGCCGAGATTCGCATTTTGAAAAACGCAAACAAAGCGAAACGAAACGCAACGATTGTTCGCCTCTGGCGTTTGACGAACGTCCATGTTCGTTACGCGCGCGCTCGATACGTTTTCCGCGCGCATGAAAAATTCGAATCGCGTCAACTACATATGCCAAAGCGCCGGCGGTGACGTCACGTACCGAGCTCGGCAACTCGGCGGGCATCGCCGGAGAGATTCGACGGCCGCGGAACGAACACCGTTAATTGCCATCCAATTGACATCTTACTCCGACGCTCCCGTCGCGAGCATACAACGCGAAAACAATGAGATACCCGATAATTATAGCGCGCCGATGAGGGGCGCCGACTCGTGCCGGAGCAACGCGCACGCCGCCGGTTAGCGAAACACAAGATCGCACCCGCGATCTAACCACGAAAGCGCGTCGCTTGATTCGGCACTCCCGACGCGCGTTCACGGATATCTGACTGCGAGTCTCGATCGCGGATAAATGGTCGTTTGAGTGGTTCACTACACACCACCTGATGCCAATAAAAGCTAAAGAAGAAGAAGAAGTCGAGCGGATGAACGCGATGAGATCCCGGTGCCGTCGTCTTGCGGCGAAACGAGAGCGCGCGGCGTGAGTGAGCGACGCGAGTGATCGACAAGGACAACCGCACACGGCGCGGCGCACAGCGGAGCCGGCGCCGCCGGTGGTGACGCGGCGCGGGGGTGACGTCGGTGATACCGCGCGAGTCAAACGAAAAACCGTCGAGTCACGTGACGCGCCAGTGACGCGCGAGCATCGTAATAAAATCGCGACCGCTACGCGTTGCCGCGCTCAACGTAACACGAACATAATAACGACGGCCGATCACTGCCGCGTGTCTTAATGCGATTAATACATCAAACGCGCTCGGCCGTTCGAACGATGTTCTCGATGCTCAATTAGGCACGCGATGCATCTCTCACGGTGGTGAGTGACGCGCGATATACGCCGCTCACGCTCCCGTCCGGTCGGATAATTAATCTCATTTCGCTCGGTAATCGCTAATTTCTTTTTTATCCGTTGTTTTTTTTTTTTTTGCGTGCCGTGCGAATAGTAGCGATTATAAATGACGGACTAGATTTTTTTGACAATATAAATGTAATAGTGGAGTAACAACGAATCGCCACGTTTTGCTTCGTACTATGTTAATTTCAGATATTTAAAAGCAGTAGCACTTTAACACATCGCGTAAAGTGAACAAACGACTGAAAATATCTGACAAAACGTAAATGTTATTTTTATTGATTTATTTTATTTTACATTATTCCTATGCGAGAAATAATTTATCGAAAAATCGAGCTTTGAGAATATTGATTTGATAGCGTTACAGCATATTACTATAATATTAACAAAGTTAATAAAGCCATGAATAACTCTAGCTCGTTTTCCGAATGTGTGACATACCTATTTTACTTATAATTTATATTATAGACTTTTGAAACTTGGCTTTTTATCGAAACAAGTATAAGTGTATTGAAGGAAATCGCGATTATCGAAAAAGCACATGTATAAATATTAACTGAATAGCGATTAATTACATTCGCAAGGCGCGTTAATTACATTCATCGAAACAGAAAAATCGATCTGCAATCACGGTACTTAAATGCGAATCAAAGGTACCTAGCAAGATAGTGCCTGCCCTGAAAGTCTATAATTCACGCCTATAACTTCGAGGTAGACTGAGTCGCTAGTTCAAGCCGATCCACACTGATTTATCGTCGCGTATCGACTACCGGTATCACCAGCATATGTTCGCGTCGAATCTCCGAACGAAACGACGGTTGATTGTGGCGTTGCGTTAATTGGGGTACGGTAATAAGCTCATTTAAGTTCGTAAGCGGAAGGGTCTCTCATATATCTTATCACTTACGCCGTCATAATGGTACGTAACGAACAGCAACATACGCCTGTTTATATAATAATTTGCGAATAGGGGTTTCTAAACTTTGTTCTACTACGTTCTTTAGCCGGAAGAGTTGAAAGGAAACGAGAAAGCCGAACTCGGGACAGTTGGAACAACAAGCCTAATGCGTACAATTGTGACCGTGTCTTCGTGCCGAGAATGAGTAAGCGAGTGTCCATGTGGGAAGCGTCGAAAATGACAGAAATAGGTAAATATAGCGACATCGCATCCAGAACTGTGAGTACGTTCATTCATTTATTTATTATACTGGCGGAATTAATTGTTTGTTTGCGTCCAACAATTTATCATCATTGCATCATGACGATTGCGCTTTTCGGCAGACGATTGTCGTGTTTCTCGATACACGTTTTCGCAAATTAAATAATAAAGAATAAAAGCTGTCGACTGGCCTTCGTTCCGCTAACGCATCAATCTTTTATCGCATTAATCTTTTATCTCATTCTCTGTTTTGAGTAAATGTAAACTGACGATAATTCTTTCAACTTTTATATGCAATAGATTTGATAGAAACCGCTCTTTTCATTAGCTCCATTTTATTCCATTGTAGATATAACGATAACTATATTATTTTATTTAAACGTTGGAACATTGTTCTTTTTTATTATACAATCTGAATCGAGAATGTGTCTGCCTTCCATAATATTTACGTTTATTTGATTTTTTCTGTTTTTACAGTATTCGCGTATATCTTAATTCTCTTTAAATATATCAGCACTATCCGATATATGTATATCTAAAAGCCGTATTTACAAAGCGTACAAATTGCAATTAAGTTATTTTGTAAAGAAACAAACGCAAACAAGAAATGGAAGTAATCAACCGTGTCATCAATGTACCATTGACATCGTAGATATCGTCATAGATCCTATTATCTGCCGTCAGAACACGGACCCTTCGTTAGAAATTCATAGTTTCCCCGTAGCGGAAATATCTCTCAATTTGCGGGGCGATTTAAACGATATTTCGAAGCGAAAAGTGAAGACAGGCTTGAAAGGGACGGTCGAAATTCGGCATTTCGTTTCGATGAGCACGCGAAAGAGCCAAAGTTTGATACACGATCGGAATTAGTCTTCGCAGAGAGAGTTCGAAGTTAGAACAACAAATTCTCTTCGTTTCCTGTCTCTCTCTCGTCGCGGCGGTTATAGCAGCGAGAATACCTGTTATCGTTATATGATGCGGAAAAATTGACTGGGAACCCTCCTTCGCTATGTTTTTCCTTCTTTTTATGTCGTAGATGGCGATATACTATTTTCAGTACAGAAATATTTTCTTATCACAAGCAGACTTTCTTTCTCAAAGAGATTTTCACAAACATATTCTCGTTTTTTTTTTTAATATTTTTCTATCATCAATTACTTGCTGTAGCCTTTTACTTATACCAATTTATTTTGTGTTATTTATTTCCAAAAAGTACTTGATGTTTTTGATATAATAAAATAATTTGTGAAGACACATTTAATATCATGATTATTTGCTCACAATTGACTTGCACTACATTTCATTAAAAAATTTAATAACTACATTGCAGTAAATTCCATCTTAATAATTAATATATTAGCGTCTAACTTATATAACTTTATTAATAATAACTTTTAAAACCAATTTCAATCCATTATTTCTAAAATAATATCATCAGACGATGGATTATTTAAATGAGCAAGACAAGTTGACAGATAAGAGCTCACGGAAAATATTTTTCCATTTCACGTCAACTCTCACGCGAATATCTCACGCACCCTAAAGCCCCATTTTATCCATGCGTTTTCATCTCTGCGACTCGTGGAGCATCCTAGAAGGAATTTAGGGTGCCGTACACGTTCGTTTTTCGTTAACCCATAAAATCTCGCAACGTTCATGGAGGAAATAGCCCGTTACAGGGGCTATCGTCCTCGGAAAAAATGTCAGACTAGTTCCTGTCCATCGGCCAGCATATGTAATGGATTAACCTATTTTTATGTAATGCGTCACGACGTGTCACGCGTGTCACATTTGCATATCGTATGTGTCGCCGCGAGTTTCCCATAGATATGCGAGTGCAATCAATCAAATCGTGTTGGATCTCCGGATTTTCCCAGCGGGAGCGGAACGACGAATGGATGGCTCGATTTAAAAACGAGTTATATTGAAACGTGTCGAAAGCATCCCTTGAATTTTTTGCGAATACTCGAAATTCGTATGAGCATTTTGTTTAATTAATTCGTTCGGCAACATTTTTAAAAAACGATAACCCTTAATAGATAAAATATTTGTTTATTAAATTATTATTTTAAAAAAAGTTTATTGAGATAAAGCGTATTCATAGTTAATATTTTATTATTAACATAATTAAAGAACAATTGCAAATATGATACGCGATAAGATCGAATATTCAGCAAATTTTCATACGCTCTTGTATCACATTAACGTAAATATTTTTTAAATATATACAAAATAATTTTATATTTAAATATTATTTTAAAAAAGAGGTAAATAAATGCAGAAATACGATATAATAATGACAATGACCAATTTAACACGTGCAAGATAGTGAGTAATAAGCACATCCTTAAATTTCAAGTAAAACACGTGCAATTAATAGGGAAATAAAGATACGGGAGGATCATTCAGTTAACGACTATTAGTATTAATCGAATTTAGGGGCAACCGTGCGAGTATAGAAGGGTGTCGTTACTGCTCACTATGCATGTTTCAATATTTCGCGACGCAGATTTTTTTATGACTTTATATTATTTCGCACCGGAATGGAGAGAAGGACGGGCTTCGGTAATTAGCAGAATTTAAAAGCACCTTTCTTTCGCTCGCCTGCACCATTCACTAGGCAATTATCGGCAAATAAAATTGCGCGATTGGTTAATTTAAAAGCTCTTCGCTTCACTTCATTTTTTATTGTCTTCTTATATTCAACTGACGATGAAATTTCGATAACGGACGTTCAACGTGGAAGTAATTTCGTTGTGAGTTCCGCAAGTTTCGCTCTTGCGTATGACTAAAGGTGTTTCGTTCAAATTACACGTCATTTAACTGGAGGACTATGCAATTACCCGCTTATAATACTCGCCATTAACGTGATAATACCTCGTACGAAAAGATATGCCAAGGTAAATTATCTGCTCTCATCTTTTCATTAATCAAAATCCGCAAATCACCGGAAGCAATTCACCATGTAATTTCTTGATTGATACGCTCCGTATTACTTTTGCATTCTTTTTTATCATTTTTATAATAAATTGAAATATGATAAATTGTTTTATTTTTTTCCTTAAAGTAAGAATGTTATAAACACATTTTTACTAGACCGCTCACAAAATAGTACACCTGATAAATTTTCTAATATAAATAAATAACGCGCTAGCAACTCTCTTATTGCTACATGTTGAATAATTGTAATATACTATATAAACAGCGATTAACAAAAAAAATAAATAGAAAGCTCTGTCTACTAAAATTATTATCATTAACACAGATTTGTTACACGAATATGATTCACTTCTACATATATCAATTCTAAACTTCTTCATATCTTTGTTGCCCCTTTTAGCTTTCTCTTGATTTTTGAACGTTTTCAAAGGATTCCGCTGTGTCCAGATAGCGGAAACATCCTGTGCGCTCTACTCCGACAATATCAGAAATTTATCGTGTGAAAATGCAAACACGAATGATAGGAAATGCAATAGCACCACGCATGAGCCACGTGGCTTTTCGTTTCTCACGGGAACTGTATATTTTCTGGTATGTACGCGTAGCGAAGCGGTACTTCATATACAGCGCGGAATACACTTCCTATTGTTCTGTTCGCCCCCGCGTAATCTGTTTCTCGAAAGACCAGTAGTAATGTCGGTACGTAATATGGCTCTTTTGTATGCAACGCACGTACGACTGCCTCTGTCGCATCGCGTGCAAGATATTTTCCGGAATTCCCGAGCGAAAGCGGAACGCAGATGAACTTGCGCTCTGATATTGTCGCACCGAGTGCATCGCCACAAGAAAGCTAGTTCTATATTACACACACAATAATTCGCATTCCAGCCATGGGACAATGTGTCCAGTCAGTTCTCATTCACCGCGATAGCGCCGCGATTATCATCGCACGTTGTGGAAACTGAGAAAGTCAGCGAGCACTTTGAAAAATCGGGCGACACGTTTGCGGTATCGTTCTTTCGGACTTGCCATCTCCCTTTTATCTACTCTCATTCTGTCCCTTTACATTTTAAAGTTAGATGGTTTTATACTATAATACTGTAGTCCATGAACAATGAAGCTGTTAAGATTTGTAACTATTTAAAAATAAAACGATCTCTATACAGTTAACATTTTATTCTCAGAATTTCAATATAATTGAAAAAGTTCTGGCTCTTCTTCAAAAAGTTTCAAAATTCCTTTTTGTTTAAGAAAAGTTGATAATTAAACATATCACCAATCACATTGAAAACTTCCGAATTAAAACTGGTTAAATCGTTACCGAATAAGTCAAATTCCTGGGTAACATTCATATCGCGTTTTAACGTACCAGTTCTCGTCCGATCACTGAAGTCAAGCAACGCTGAGCACGGTTAGTACTTGGATGGGTGACCGCTTGGGAACACCGTGTAATGTTATCCAAAATTTTTTTACCTTATTAAATTTTTTAATTTTATTTCTTAAATAAAAAAGTAGTGATCCAAAGATATCGTTTTAGTTTTTGTTACATAAAAATTGATCAATAAACTTTTTATTTCACTTGGAATTTAAATCTAAATTGATTGAACCTTAAATGAAAAAGAATTCGAGAAGCAACAATACATTTTATATCTATGTTCCGAGAAAACCAGCACGTAAATTTAAATCTTTTATTTTTGAGGAATGCCATAAATGCTACGAAACTATATCTTGATCGCTCTGTGGAGCAATCTTCTCTTTCGAGAGCACCGCAGTTCCGACGCGACAGAAGTTTTCATATTTCAGCTTCGAAGGAGTCCCTCCACAATCGAAATAAATTGCGTCCACAAAATGCATTTTCGTTCCGACGTTGACGATATTGGCTGAGAGATATTTTCCCGAATGCGAAAACTTCTATGATGCCGCTGCAAGTGTACTCCTTGTCAGAAATTATGTTAGAGAGCACGACATAATTTCTCTGTTGATTTCAAGCAGTCAATATATTGTACACATTATACAAACTGTAATAATATATTACTTATATGAATTATACATCAATTATCCGTTAAAAAGTATAGTAAAACGCAATCGGACATTTTTTATTAAAATATTCTACATAATATTTTTTTTAATCTGTTTTATAATATATTTGCAATATTATAATATATTTTAAAAATCTTGTCAAATATTACATGTTTGCTCTAATTTACTCTAAATATCTCAAAATTTTCAACCATAATTTTTAACAGCATTCTTGCCAAAAATAAATTAGGAGTCTATTTTAATTGATCTGAGCTATAAAACAAAGTCGCAAAAAGCTCTTTATATATGAACACCTATCTTAATGGTATTTATTTTAGTCTCAAATTGTTAACACAACTGTATTCAAAAGTTTGGATTTGATTTTTTATTATATTTTATATATAAAAAGAAATTTGATTCTTAATATTTATTAAAAAATTTCTCGTAATTATGCTAATTGGTTGTTTATTCAAAACATAGGTGCGAAGTGTACATATCGTTATTCCTATTTAAATTCATTTTTGTATAACTGTTCCTAATATTTTACATTCTGATTAAAATAAAAAATTTATTGATCAATTCTTTTATTTAATAACATGAGTAATTTCGGATTGTATAGCAATGAGTAAGAACTATTCTTTATTGTATCTAAGCATTTCGATCCAATGTTCTTAAAATTGATTTTAACTTGAAAGAGAATAAAAACAACTCAATTCACAGATATCAATCAGTGTCACTGTCGATTATACGCAATAGCACGCAAAATCTATTAGTGTGCGATCGGTTATCCGTCTATCTGTCAATCATCGATGTTTATCGCTTGATCGAATCATTTTACTTTATTAGTTTCAATTAAATGACATGACTGCAAAACATGCGGTGCGCCCTTATGGCACAAGAATGCCAAAGACTAGAGAGTGGGGAAAGGTGCTGTGGAATTTGGGGTACGATACCACAAGTTATATAGGGACGTTAAAGGGGAGCGCCTTAAAGCAAATAGTATCTTGGCTTCTCCTTCGTCGATTATTAACGTATTTTAAATGGAAGAAACCGTCAAAGTTTTTTTTTTTTTAATAAACTAAAGCAAGAAATTTATAAATTAATGTAATATATTTTTAACTTTTGTCTTTGTTTCTTAGGTTATGAAATAATGTTACATCAATTGTAATACTCGATGAACTATTACTTGAGAATCTTTAGATAATAAGTTAATTAATACATATTAATCTACATATCAGAAATATTAGGAATTTATTTTCTTACGTTAAAGATTTACATTTTATAATGACACATTATCAATATAATAGATATTTCTGTTAATAAATAGTAGTTTTTATAAAATTTTCTATCTTTTGAAATTATAGATTAAAAATCATCTATCTATATAATATATATTTTTCTGATAGTTTATTATATTTTAAAGTCCAATATATATTTTTAAGAAATTATTTTTACAATAAATTTCTACTTTTTTCTTTCTATTTTACTCTGTTACATATGGACAAATTCTTTCGGTGTTGGCGATCGCTTTCCAATTTTCTTCCCTCTGCTACGAATACGATTGCTACGTGATCAGCAGAAGAGTAGGCACCGAAAAAAAAGATGAATGCGAGTCCACCGATCGAGCCTTTTTATGGTGATCGATCGGAATCCGTTGCAACGAATGCGAACGATACTCCGTTAGTAGCGCAGAATTTCGTTCCTTTTCACGCGAACAAAGTCCTAACGAGAGAAAGAGGTATCTCTTACTTGCAGCGACCAAAAAAACCTCGAACAATCCGTATAACGATCAAGAGTCACACTCACCTCATTTCTGACAAGAAAAACGCGCCGCATCGACCATAAAACTGCAAGCGTGTACCATCTTTTTCCTTCTCGGACACGAGATTCGTCGCTTCCGTAAGGAAGCCAGACGAGACGCAAAGAAAGACGAGGAGAAAGTTTACTCGAGCGACGGTTTTCCGCAGGGATCACGGGGGTGGCTTTTCTTTTCAAGATCCGCGGAAGATCCACGCTCTTGGAGATCCACGGCGCCATTTCTTTATCTCGAAATCAAATCTTCAAAGATAAGGCTGTTCTTGCAGACTCGTGATCTCATGTATCTCGCGCGGAACCAAGATACCGCGGCGTCGAAGTCTGAGGTAAAGTCGAATTGAAGACGCAACCAGTCACGGTTCTCACGATATGAACGCTCCCAAGTTTTAGCAGCAAAATAGTAACTTTTATCAGAAAACCAACCATCAAATCATCTCTCATAACGGTATACCTAGGTTCCTTTATGAGAAACTGTTTTGTATTTTATTTTAAGATTATTGTATTATTTTATAATATGTATTTTTCTGTAGTTGTTGATAAATTCATACATTTCTAAATTAAACAGAATATATGTTTGATACTAGATAACACCAATTTGCTCTTTTATTTCTGATATATTAAAATACTTTTCGACTTAAGATAAAATAAAACTCTAATTCATTTTTGTGAGCACTCTAAGTGTCACTTTAATCACGAGTTTCAAATTTAGCTGTACGTTCTCTCTACATAAAATATATATTTTTATTCCTCTGCAAATATCTACCGTTGTAATTTACGCTCGCATACTATATTCTATATTGCGTATTACCACAAATTCTCAAGCGTTAAACGATCTCAAGATTGTGCAATAACCGCGATTCGTGTTTCCTCCCAACGCAAATGTCGCGGCGCGCGTGGCGAGAAAAAGTGGCGGTAAACTGGCGGTGAAATAAAATCGCGAAAGACCACTACGAGACATTTTTCCTTGGAGTTACCGCGCTTGTGTAACTACGGCGTAGAGAAGCAGTAAGTGGAAAATCTACTTTGAGCCGCACCCCCGTGAAATTCATATGCAGGTGACGGCGCGAGATTCGCTCACTCGCTCCGCGACGTAACGCCGCGAAGAGGAAGCCGATCTCACTCCGTTCCTCGAGAAAGAAGTAGCCAGAGAGTGTCCTGTTGCCTCCGCTGCGCTGCGAGCCTTTCTCGCAAAAGCTGAGAACTCCGGATCTGAATTTATTCTTATTTAAAATGGAAAAGTTTCCGAGAGCGGCGACGACAGCGACGGCGCGGCGTGGCGGCGCGCTCGAAAATACGTAATTTAGTTTCGTCGGTCTGCAAAGAGATGAACGCATGGGGGGGAGGATCAGGATTTGAGGGAGAGTAGAGAAAAGAAGAAAGGACAAAGAAAGATAGGAAATTCATTCTTGCACCTTTTTACGAACTGTGGAAAATATGGCAGCGAAAACCGTTTGGAGAGAGAAGTTTTTCCCGTCCAACTGTCCTCGATTAGAAATCGGATTTATTATACGGAGAGATAGTTTAGAGCGCGACTTTTAATCTCCTCGGAGCTTCTTTAATGTGTAGACGTATAACGGTAAAATTTATGAGAATCGACGCGCGCAAACTGTGTATGAAACGTATTTCCTTCGTACATTTGATATGTTAGCATAAAAGATATTAATACAAAGATAAAAGTGCCACTTTTAACTAACTGGAAAACATCATTCATCTTTATAAAAGTTGTTGAATTGCAGATTATATATATATATAGATATATATATCTATACATATATACATTACGCAAACGTTTAAAAAAGTTTAAAAAGGATATAGACATTCGTAAAGCGTTAAAATCATGCAAATGTAATACGATATTTAAATATAAAACAACATTTTTCTATCAGTTTTATTCGCGATTATATAAAAAAAAATCTATGTATATTGTTATTAAAAATTCCAAAGAGAAACGTACAAAATCAATTCTTACTTATTTTAGACTGAGAGACATTGATTCAACTACGTAACTAAAGTATAATTAAAAGAGATAAAGAGACCTTGTTGATGTGTGTGTGTGCAATCACGTCGTGCACCAGAGAATACCCCTATTGTCGAGGAAAAAAGTTTCATCACAACATTACGAGAGAAAAATATTAGCATTTTGATAAGCATTCTATATTCAGATAAATTCCTTTGTAGCACCATTATAAGTAGTGAGAGGGTATAACAACACGAGATACTAAAGTATTGATATGTAAAATATAACATAGATCTGAAAAATTTAAAATACGAGTTTCATAGTTTTACGATAGATACATAATCCTGCGGCACAATACGTATAATATTGTGATAAATATAGAATTGGTAATATATGTAAATAAAATGATAATTGTTTTCTAATGCAAAAAACTAATGACAGTAAAATTAGTAACAGATGCATCGATAATAACAATGCATTCAAACACTGCTAGAGTTGTTTATTCAACAAGTATAAATAACTAAGTATAAATACTAATACTATAACTATAACTAATAAGTATAACTAAATATTAATACTATAATTATAATAATATGATACTGTTAAGCCAATAGTAGGTACTATTAATATAAATATTTAAACTGATTGTGAGAGAGTTAAACCAGGCAGTTAAACCAGAAATTCAGTTGATCCAATTCCAGGGTTTTTTTTTATAGAATCTGCAGATTTTAAAAACTGCAATGGATGTATATTTTTTTGCATTTTCTCGCATTCATGATATTGCGTTTGAGTGATATACTGATACATGTATGGACTACGCGCGCCAATGTTCTGACTCGTTAAAGATGACGACGTCGCTCGATTGCAATCATAATCCGAGTAATTTCATGTGGTTTCAAATTAAGCAGTAATGACGCGACCAAGAGTCGATCGTCCGCGTGATACGAGCGAAGCGACAGCCGGAGCAACACGGGAATCGAGAGGAATATTCCGTATCGTCTTCGTCGTCATCGTCGTCGTCGCCGTCGCCGCTGTCGTCGTCCTAGATTCCCTTCAACGCGTACTCGATTACAGTCGCCGTCTCTCGCTGCCGCGTTGAATCCCAATAGCGCGAGATTTTAGTGTATACCGCATTCGCGCGATGTTCGTTCGTCGAGAACGTGTTATCGTGAAACGTGTTCCGTATACTATGCCGCTTAAGAGCCTCCGCAAAAGTGGCCGATCTAGAGCTAAGTGCTTCTGCATCTCATGAGACGGATTTTTCAGACTTGCTGAAAAATCGGGCAGAACGATTCCTTAATCCTCAGCTGTTATCAATGCCATTTGCTTTTCAGTTACAATTGATTCCATTACTTTAATATCCCTTTGAGGTAACATTGTGCATAAATTGAAGTTCGGTTATGCTTTCGTTTAGAAAAGTTATTTTAAATTTAAACTTAATATTTAATTTTAAATATTAGAAGAAAACAAGACTGACATGATATAAAATTAATTTAGAAGAAAATACCATTACGGTCCGAGCTGGATCTTGGTAGCCTGACAATATTTCTGTGTATTATATCCAAATACACATATTTCCAACATAGTAAACTACGCGCCGATTGTTTGTCGGCTTTAAAACACAGTTTTCGTTGGAACAGTTATTTTAAATTTAAATATACATAGGATCAAGAAATATAATTGAAAGTAAAGTCTTTAAATGATTAAGAGTTAATTTGAATTATTACAAATTTAATAATGATTTCAAAATCAATAGAAAATAATTAGTAGTTACTAATGTTTACACTATAAAACTGTTGCAATTTTTATTTTTCTAAAATCTCGATATAAAAGCAGTTTAATCGATTTAATTCACTTAATCAATTCACACCACATCGCTCGAATTTAAATGCGACCACATTTTGATCCAAAATTTAAGTTAAAAATCTAAATCAGTTAATATAGAATTCGAGGAACTTTATTCATGTCTATAATTAAACAACAGATGTAAAAGCTAGCTAAAATTTTCAACATAAGTTTCATTACCATTCTCAGATGCAACTCATTTTCGATGCAACTACGCACTCAATTTGTATTCTATCTATTGTATTAAAATTCGAATATATTTTTCACAATAGAACTATTATTGATTTGCGCAAAAATAGTTTCCTCTTTTAATTTGTACAATATCATATCTTTAGTTGTATCAACAATGCAATTTAGAAATATAAAATTAGAACAATTAAGTTTTACTCTTTTATAAATTAAAAAAGCGTTTCGTTACTTTTTTCAATACTTGAATATTTCGCAAATTACAAAACTAGACTTATTGTTAGAGAGAAATAATATTATATTCGTATAAAATCAATTAGCGAACATTATATTGTAATTATATTGTAAAAAATTTTGTTTAATGAGGCAACCGTGAGGATCGTAAATTTGAGCAACTCATCTCCACCTAGAAACTTTTTAATTTATTACTGATGCAATTTTCCTTAATGTTTAACGGAAGTGAACTGCGTGATGTAATGGTTGCGGTGGTTAGAGAAGGATGCATGACGAGAGTTCGCACGCGACTTTAAAAATAAAGTTTCTCCGGAACGAGGAGACACAGTCACCTAGCGTGGATGAACCACGAGTCCCTCGGGAAATCTTACTGCACGCAGAAACATCGCGCTTTACATACTGATATCAGCTTCATATCGGTCGTCTGAGTTAATCGCGGAGAGAAAAACTACCGGTTCGCGGTCGGAAAGGAGGATATCAAAGATGTATCAACATCATGCGATTTCGCTTGTTCATGCATATTGAAAACGATTGATCCATCTCTGAATACTTTAACACGAATTCTCTTTTTATGGTTCGTTGCTTCATCCGCTTCACTATATAGCGTTTTCGAAACAACGACACTCAGTTTTCGTTGAAATTATAGAGTATATTCGTTCACTTGTGCCCGAATATAAGGGCACTTCAGTATATCGATATGTGAATATTGCGCTAGATAGATATTGCTCCACGTTCGTTGCGAAGACGACAACCGATGGATGGTTCATCTTTTATCGAGCCAAGGGGAATATAAGTTTTCGTTTCCTACGGGATGTTATACAAGGGAGATGTTTTACATTATGAAAATCTCTATTGCGAGACCGGGGAAACTTTCGAAGGCAGATGAGGGTGGTTGCGTAGGATGTTTGATGCTCAATGTGGCGTTCTTGAAAGATTAATGTGAAGAAATATAGGTTAATCGCACTTTGTCTTGTTCCCCTGATGGGATTCATTAATTATTTGCAAAATAATCATATTTTCCATATAATAATTCGATATTTAAATATGTGTACTACAGAGTGTATAAATATGCAATATAATATACATTAAATATACGTATAGAAATTGTAAGTTTTAGGATAAATATACTTAATACTTTTATTCTCAAAATTTGCCTTCCTATTATAGAATTTAACCCTAAAAAACTGGCTATTCCATTTTAAAAAATAAGCCATCAGATTTTTCCTATGCCTTTATCTGAAAGAGAAACTATCATGCCAGCATATTATGTCTCAAAACTGTACAATTTTTGTACATAATATTCTTCTTATTACTTGAAGTAGCTGAGATATTTCAGGTAGATAAAGTTAGTAAAACACATTACGTATACGTATGTATATTTTTTTAACAGATTTTAACTGACCAAACTTTTTTAAGTTTGAAATTTAAGTAGTAAAAGAAGAAACATTTATCTATTTTATTATCTACGTTCGTGAATACATTATTCGAGTGGATACAGTACAAATAAAATTAACCAAGAAATAATAGATAAAAATAATTTCTTTGTTATTTGCATCATGTGCTGTGCACAATCGAAATATACACTTTATCGATCAATACACTTCTATTTAAAATGAGAATAATATTTCCATTATGTGATATAAATAATAAAAGAAGAGATTAATATTTACTTTTATAGTCATACATGTTCCTCTTATTAATTATGCGATTTACATTTTATTCATTTTAAATAAGTTCTAAAATATGAGAAAAGTCAGAAAAGAAATATCTGAAATATTTGCATTCAGGAATATTTGGAAGATTGCATGCTAAGTTATTTTATTTTTTCGAATAAAAACACACACTAACTTAATTACAAATTAATTACACACTATAATATAAAACTAAACTATTACATACATATATTATAATATAAAATTATTATATTCTCGTCTTAAGAATAATGCTCAAACGACATTAAATGCATAAAATGAAAATATTATTCTCATTTTAAATAGAAGTGTATTAATCGATAAAGTAGTGTATATTTTGACTGTGCACACACAGAAAAAAAGAAGTGTTAAATCAAGACTTATATTCTTGTATATAAGCAAGAATCTATAATTTTCTTATAAGAATTTCAACTTTTTATTTCAACTTTTTTTCTTGATTAACCTCTATAAATACCTTCATTCAAACAAGTTTTTTTCGTTTAATGCAATTTATATCTCATTTCAAGATTATAGATTCTTGCTTATATATAAGAATATAAATCTTGATTTAACATTTTTTTTGTGCATGATGCAGATAACAAAATTATTTTTATCTATTATTGCTTGATTAATTTTACTTGCACTGTATCCACTCGAATAATGTATTCTCAAACGTGTTCAAGATCGATATATGCTCCGGACAGGATGTCTTCTTAGGCGGAAGATTCGTGGCTATATATGCATGCAAGATATATATGTCGTGAGCATTAATTTAACGCTCTCAAAAGCAATTTGCTGCCTTGTCACAACAAGACGAATATTGCAGACGATGTAACTCGTCAACCTATGTTTCTCTCTCGCACTGCTTCTCCACTTGTCCCTATCACCATTTCTTCGAAACGGGTTATACTTCGACCATTCCGTTTGACCGGCTCCGCTTAGTCGTGCGACATGGTGTTAATAAATGACGGATATGCTCAGAACTACGCTTACCAACAAGCGGCACCTAAGTAACTGCTAAGAGACTTTAGTATTTAAAGCTGTTTTAAGATCTTTAGAGACTCTAAGCTCTCTTGCGCTTACTACTCACATCATCTCAAATATTAAAGTTTATCTATGGCTCTTTCCCTCCCTCCCTCTCTCTCTCCCTCTCTCTGTGTATGCATATATATGTACATATATCTATATATATTTATTTATTTATTTCTCATGCTAAATTTAATTACTTAAATGTTTAAAAAAATTGTTCTTTTTGATAAAGAGTTTAATTTTTATAAATCTATTTTTCGAATTATTGCAAAGCATTAACTGCAACTCATGTTTTTATTACTGATAACATAAATCAAGAATGTTTATTTTAATAAATATCTACAGGCAAATATTGGCAAACAATTTATAATATGTTCACATCTTATATCTTTGATATTAGAGAATTTAAAATGGGGGGAAAGACACTCGTAATTTACCTGGTCTTATACTAACTTCTTAATACTCAGAACTTTTCTTCTTAGCAAATATACATCAGAACATTCCAGAGAAAAGTTTCTTATGAACCGGAGCCAAGACTTCACCGCTGCCTTGAGTGATCACAAATGCAGCTTAGTGTTCCGGATCGCAGAATTTATGCGTATACTTACCATCCTTCTTTACGTAATGTCAAATACTAAGGGACGCCGTGAAAGTAGGTTCTGCTATCAGAAACGAGAGCTAAGAAATCTAGTGTGATGTTTCATATTTAAGCTATGTAAGCGGATTGCCATTTCGTGAAAGTCAAGCGCGGGTTATTTCTGGATGCGAGAGAGAGAGAGAGAGAGAGAGAGATTTTACACTATTATATTATTGTAAGTGACGTTTTGATAATTCGGGGCTTCCAGCAGAATAAATTAACGTGCCGTAATTACCGCGGCTTAACATAACCGGCGACTATAGATTTGAATACACTTTCGAGTGAGACACATCAAAGTATGTCTTACGTTTAAATTTTATATACGTTTATTACACAATTTATTATAATATATTAAAATGATATAAATATTTTTTTCTAACAATAAGTATAGAGAATAAAAATAAAGACTTAATATGAAAGAAACTAGAATTGCAGTATTTTTAAAAAATCAATATTTGTTAAAAACAAAAGCCATTATGTGTAAAATTATATAAGTATCTCTTTTTATTTTTCTCTGTGAAGCAGCTATATTATATCTTTGCAGACTAATATGAGATATAAATATTGCTGTCAAACGCAATCTCAGTGTAATTTATATCCTTTGCCAGAAAACTGTTATACAGTTCCATCATTTATCACGAAATAATATGTTCTACTTTCGTAATCGCATACATGTAGCGTTTGTGGAAAAAGAGAGAAACTTATAAAATCACTTAATAAAAAGTTTTATAAGAAAAAGATAAAAACTGTAGAAAATTATTGGTTTTCATTAAACCGCGTTTTTACTATTTTCTGCTATTATAATCTTCCTTAAAAAAATGCGAACATTAATAAAATGTCTCTCTAAAATATAACATGACGATCAAGGGAATTAAAAATTTTAATTGCTTATTAAAAACTGAGTTTTCGGCTTAGCTGAAAAACTATTATAAAAGACTCGCAAAAATGAAGACATAATAATTATTAACCTTTAGAGGGCGGGAAAAGGATTTGAAGACTCTTTTTTTTACTATTTTTCCCTTATTCAACACACAAATTTTGCCTGAAAACGTCAAATAACCTGTGTTTTTTGGGTGGTCGATATTTCGACCACTCCCGGCCTCTAAAGGTAACCCAAATGAACAAGATACTTTTATTTTTATTTAAACTAAATTTCTAAAATTAAAGATTTTTAATGTTTGACGGAACTTGCAAAAATTTCTTAAATCGAATATTATACGTTGATACTTCTTAAAATAATAAAATTTTTGGGGTTCTACAATGTATTTTACACTTACGTGCCGTATTAGTGAATTTATTACAAAATTAAACATATTAATTTTATTTTTATATTTACGTTCTTACCCATTTTAATTAAGACCATCGTGCAGTAGATATATATAACTTTATACTTCTTATTTTACTTCTAATTATTTTTGGTTAATAATATATTACTTCTAACACTCTGTGCGTTTTAATAACATGCATGGTATTTAAGTACCCACGAATTATCAGTTGAATATATTTTTTTCGGTAATAAAGACATATTTTATATATATATAAGAGCTGATATTCTATATTTTATTTATTTCGGTTTGGCGTGATATTAAATTAAAAAAGATCATTAATTAAGATCATTAATTAAATGTACGTATTCAAGAAAAATATTGCATTACTATATATACGGCAGCAACGGAAAAACGATCAAAAGGCATTATTTATTTTCAGCACTAGCATAACGGAGTCGAGTTCCGCGAGTTTTTATTGACGTAAAACTGTAGTACAATTTTTCTAATAATTTACGTCGCAAATTGTAAATAAAAAAAAAAAATATTTTATTTTATATTCTATCGGTGAACGTGACATTTATATATGCATCTAAACAATAGTAATGATATAATATCTATAATAAATTGTTAGAAAAAGACTGTTCGTTATTATTTCATAATACCTCAATTCTCATAGATACATTTTATTTACGTTTGTAACATAACTTTAGAAATCCATTGCCTCGATAATAAAATAAAATAATAACTCACCGGCTGATGCGCAACAGCGGAGTTGTAACTCTGCGGCGATCTGTAACATACAAATATTTTTACATTAAAGCAGTGTCCAAAGGATATTCAATACTTAAAGTAAATAATTATATCGCGCCCATTAAATTTTTAAAACATTATTTTAGGATATCTGATTTTAAAATGTTAATGCAAGAAATAATCGCGACTGCGTATTTCCGCATTAATCGTTCGCATAATTAATCCGCGAAAAATGCAAGTAATATTACGACCGTGTGAATAAAAGAAAGACGCAACGTTCGCGACGTAATGTCTCTTTTTGCACATGCTGGAGATCGAATATTCCGGCATCTCCGGCGAAATTGCGTCTGAGTTAAACCTCGAACGAGCAATGGGTATCGTGTATTAATTATAAATGGGCGAATCAAGTCGCGCTTTAGAAAATGACGGAATCCGCCACAGGACCGATAGGACAGCAAAGTAATAACCAAATAACGATTACTCACCTCACGGTTGCCCCGCTGTCGCCCGATGCCTCCTAGGCCTCCTCATCCTCTCCTTGGTCCTCCTTCGTTTCGCATCTCCGTCGGCGCACTCACTCACGACGCGACGCGGCAACGTTCGCTCGCGAAAATCGACGATTATGATCGCGCAACGCATTCGACACTTTGCACGGCACTCCCGGTATTATATTGGTATTAATCTCGCGACGCGGCGCGTACTTTGTTACACGGCGACGGAAGAATTACGGCGGAGAAGTTAACGAACGATCCGCTTGACGCCCATCGGCCCGTGATGCCCTGCGGCTCCCGCGCCCCGCAGGTAGACTCTAACTAGAGAGAGAATTTCGTAAATCGCGCGGCTAACTTCACTCGCCACTCTCGCCGGGAGCAACCGTCGCGAGAGCGCACCGCTACACTTGCCGCTTGTTAGGCAATTTTGATTAACTGTAATTAAGTCATCGATTTATGCGAACACTCACATTCGTGTCTATCCTCCACGATCGCCAAATATCAAAGACGATGAAATACGAAGTTTAAACGTACGACGTTAAGAGACTGTGCTCGCTATATAATTAAACACGTCGCGGCGTCACTCAATTTATTCCGCTCGATTCCTTTATCCGTGTTCCAAAAACAACTTTTATTCTAAAGCCACGCGACTCACACGGTGTGAGGTGCGAGGTGCAAGCCGTGCGACACGACGCGAGTCAACAACTTGACGGTTGAGAAAATCGAGACGGATTATTCGAAAGAATGTGATCCAATGCGATATACCTCGGTATCCGTATAAATTCCGCACATGTATTAAATGAACATTCGAAGTATCACAGTTTTTCGCAATCTAAACAATCGGAGTCGGCGATTCGTGTATTACTTACTCCGCGATGCGCGATGCGGAAGCGGGAGAGCGGGAGCAACGACGTCAGAATGGGCCACGAGCGCCGCGGTATTTACATGAGTAGTGGGGATAGAGTGGGGGTAGGGTGACTACACACGATGCGCGGTCGGTATGCGAACCAGCCTACCGGGCCTACCCCCCCCCCTCACCACTGCTCCATGTTACCGCGGCGCCCGCGGATCGTATCGCGGAGTAATAACGAATCGCCAGGTCCGATTGTTCAGATTACAAAAAGCTGTGATGCATCGAATGTTCATTTATGGCCGGTCTACAATAAGTCGTATGTCGGAGTCGGATATCGCGTCGGAACGTAGAGCAGCCGATGCGATGGTCCAATGAGGAAAATTCGTTTTCGAAAGAGAAATTCTTTCATTGGACCATCGGCTGCGTTCCGACATTCGACTAATTGTAGAACCAGCCTTAATACGTGTGCTTCGCTGAATTTATACCGAGGTATATCGCACACGCATTCGATTACATTCTTTCGGATGATGATCTCGCTTTTCTCAATCGTTCACTTGATTCGCATTTCGTTTCGCGTCGTGTCGCGCAACTTCAGAATAAAGTTTTCGGATAAAGAACCCGAAATTGAGCAAAATCGAGTAAAGGCCATCGTACATAAAACGCATAGCTTACCATAAGACCGCTAAACCAATGAGCATCCAACATAAAGTTATCGCCATATTGATTTACATAAGATGCCCATTGGTCTAGCGGTCTTATGTTATGCGTATGCAACCTATGCAATTTGGTGTGCGATAGCCCTATATAACGTCGCGCCGTATTTAATTAGCGATCACAAATGGTTATTTAATCGTATTTTGATATTTGGCGATCGTGGGGGTGGGGGATATACACAGTGTTTGTAAATCGATGATTTAATTGGAGATAACCGAAATCGTTTCATGAGCAGCAAGTGTAAAGCGGGGAGCACACACTTCTGCACAACGCATAATGCGTAAGCATAAGAAACTTGATTGGTCCATACACATGTGCATAAGAAAATAGACCAATCAATTTTCTTATGCTTACGCATTATGCATTGTGCAGAAGTGTGTGCTCCCCGCTTAAGTACTATCGCACAAAAATTGCATAGCTTGCATAAGCATAGCATAAAACCGCTGGACCAATGAACATCTTATGTAAATCGATATAACGACTTTATGCTGGATGCTCATTGGTTTAGCGGTCTTATGCTACGCTTAAGCAAAGCTATGCATTTTGTGTGCAATGGCCTTAACGTTCTCGCGACGGTTGCTCCTGGCGAGAGTGGCGAGTGAAGTTAGCCGCGCGATTTACGAAATTCTCTCGACTCCGCCATGTTAACATCTACCTGCGGGACATCAAGCGTCACGGGCGTCAAGCGGATCGTTCGTAGCTTCTTCGCCGTAATTCTTCCGTTGCCGTCTAATAAAGTACGCGCCGCGTCGCGAGATTAATACCGGCAGTGCCGTGTAAAGTATCGAAAGTGTCGCGGGGTCGTATAAGTGACGATATCGTTGATTTTCGCGCGTGAACGTCACCGCGTCGTGAGTCGCGATAGTGAGTGCGCCGACGGATCAACGGAGGATCGAGGAGAGGAAGACGAGGCCTGATGGGCGGCATCGGGTGACAGCGGGGCAACCGTGGGGTGAGTAATTATTATTCGGTAATTATTTTGCTGTCCTGTGACGGTTACTATCTCAAGCGCGACTTTATTTGCCCATTACGTGATGACAATTTCGGAGTTCGATCTCCAGCATATGCGAGAAGAAATATTTAGTTGCTTTCCATTTACACTCAAGTGATCTGAGTCACTCAGATATGTGAGTATTTATACTCAGGTAAGATATATCTCATTTTGTATTTACCTGCTTATTTTGATGACAAAGCTATCGCATAACAATACAGGTCCATAACCTCACTTTTAATGTGAGTTTATTAAATTCATTAAAGCACATGGTCTCGATTGTGGATAAAAACTCAGCTGAATCTCACTTGCCAGCATGCAAAAAGAACGTGCATTTAACTGAGTTATGACGTCACAAGTGAGAATTATCTGAGTTTTGATGTAAATGGAAAGCAACTATTATTATGTCGCGATCGTCGCGTCTCTCTCTTAATTCGCAAGGTCGTAATATTGCTTGCATGATTTTTCGCGGATTAAATTATGAGAACGAATTAATGTTGAAATATGCTACCGCTAATTATTTACTTGAAGTATTGATTATCTTTTGGACACTGTTTTAATGTAAGAATATTTATATGTTACAGATCAACGCAGAGTTATACAATGCAGAGTTACTCCGCTGTTGCGCATCGGCCGGTAAGTTATTTTTTTATTTCTTTCATCCTCTAAACATACGCATAGGCACGTATAAAAAAATATGTGTCCCTTATTTGTCAGAAAACAATAAAAGCTCATCAAAATCAGAGAGGGACACTTCCGTACCTTTTCTTGTAAAATAAATAATCGAGCACAGTATATACCACGCAATCAGCATTTAAGAAATCGAATTTACGTGTAAACTAGAATCTGTTTACTAAAAAATAGAAAACGTTAAAATTTCGATTTTTTAATAAATAAAATCAGATAAGTGGACAGTGATTTGATAAACAGGAACGTGTTTTGGGTAAAGTAATTTACGTTCTGCCTTAAATCCAGTTATCTCGCTGCGGCGCCGTGACGGGTTTCATAAATACGTAACGAGCGTTTGAAAATATTCCTTTTCCGTAAACGACAAAATTGAAAGCGGCACAGAGTTTATTACGGCTATGCATGCGTTGTACGAATGCGTACTTTTGTCGCAGAGGTCAGAATTAATTAAATCTGCCCCACTGGTGAGCAAAATTTAAAAATGGTTTGTGCGTTGAAAAATTTTCCCATAATTTCAAAGCAACCTCAATGTGACTACCGAGCATATTCAGAACTGTGATCTAGATTCATAACGAAATAATATTTTACTCCCACATGTACAAACCTTTTGCTACCTTTTGCTAACTATAATAGAACCAAAAGCTGAATTTATTAGAGAAGATTAATCTTGACTTTCTCTCTCTTTCTCTCTTTAATCTAAATGAGTAATATGTAATTAATTGTATAGTTAATTGATTTTATCGATATAAGTTGTATATTATAAAATATTATAATATTATAAAATATTATAAAATATTATAATATATTAACCTAACAATTAGGTACATATTGCCTCTTATACTATTATTTTTTTTAATTTTTCTAAATTTTTTTAAATAAAACTTTATAGTTGTAAATAGATAACAAAGCTTTATTTTACATTCAATTAAAACAACTAATTTCGATTTTTACAAAAATAATACATTATTTAATTAAATATACGCTGGTTAAATTATATTTCGATTGGAATGTATTAAGGAATTACTTAATAAAATTAGAATATTGAGGAATAAAAATAGAATGTGGAGTAAGGTAAAAATACATTATTTTGTAATTAGAAACCATCAGCGTCCGTTGTTGATATTATAAGTATTCGAGAAAATAGCATCATGACGTTGAAATCTGACACGACAAAAGAGCACTTAGATCTTATACGTTGTACATTGTATTGATTTCCGACAAGAGTGCGAGTTAGATGGACGTACATTAATTTTCCGGCTCTTTTCATCCGTCCATCTATCGTAAGTTTCTTGCTTCATATCTTTATAGAATAACATTCTTCTTGTGTGCTTCAGTATCAAAGAAAATGATTATAAGTAGATACTAAGGCCATAAATCAAAAATCATTTAATCATGTTTGCGTTACAAATTGATTATATATTTGGTTCTTTAATAAAAAGTTTTCATCGTACAGATATAATGCATGACTTTTTTCGAGTATTACTATTTTATTACAACTGTACTACTGATTTGTCAGATGTTAATATATCTAGTGCTAGAATTTCATTTTATTCAAATTTAAATAACTTCATTATTATTTTTCAATATTTTATTCACACATGCTTTAAATTTAGCTTTTTGATCAAATAAAATACACTTAAAATTAACTGAAAAATCAGATTTTGGTAATTATGTAAAATATTACTTATTAAAAGTCTTTCTATTTTTGACTATCATTATTAATATCGGGTATCAATATCATATTTGACGTAATACTCAATAAGAAAATATTGTGTTTTAAGCTTATAAAATTAGATAGTTGAATAGCTTTTGGAACATTTGCATATAACGTTCGCTTACTAACGGTTAATCTTGGATATTTTAAAAGAAAACAAATACACAAAAAATATATAGAACAAAGAATGAAGAGAACGTCATATTTTTAGCGGACAGTGAACTCGCGAAAAATTTACGAGTTTGCGAAGTATTGTGAATTTGACTTTTTGATTTCACGCTCTCGCGCGTAAAGAACATCTACTCGTATTTGCGTCCGTGGTAATACTCGAGACAGCCAGATCTCCGATATAGGTGAACGTTCGCAAACTGTGCTTGCGCGCGCATAAGGTGTCTCGTTTATTTATGAGCCGCGCGAATACTACACCTTCTTGGATTTTACAGCCAAGGGCCATCTTCGCTGCGCTGCAGACATGTTTGAATACTCGCGTTTCTTTCGAAAATGATGATGCCGACGTATGTGGAGAATGTGCGAAATCTTCTTAACTCCTCTGAAGCAGTAAATCGCATTTTGTACTTATACGTCGACCGCCATATGAACTTATATTCATATATGTATAGGGTAAACTCGGGTAAGATGGCCATAGAGGAAAGATGGCCAACCCATGTTCATTCGATGCTTCATAGCGAGACAGATTGAAAGAACATAGAGATTGGCCATCTTTCCTCTATGGCCATCTTACCCGAATTTATCCTACATCTTCAATATTTTGTTTAAGAAATGTTAATATGTTGAATAATTGACGTTAAAAAATTTCAGTTAACATTTTGTACAGTCATATACATATATGTCACATTTTAGCTGATAGTACCCGAATTCAGAACTTGAATTTATGTTGAAACCATTATAATATGTTGAAGTGTGTGTGCATATATTCTGTTACGAAACAGAGAATATATTTTTTTTTATTAATACAGACAAAAAATTATAGATTAAAAAATAATGGGACAAGAAGTAAAATATAGAATCGATAAAATCTCAGAGATTTCTTATAGATCTCGTTCGACGAATCAAAACATGATTCACTTATCCTCGGCGTATCGTTAAAGCTCCTAAAGTTGCGACGTGCATTACAATATGTGATTTATACTACCGTGTACTGTAAAACAGTTTCTCACCGTCAGCGAGAGATGGGATCTGCACAAAATGCTTTATCCAAGCGAACTTCATGCTTTATCGACCTACATTTACTTTAGCCCGTTTGCTCTTTCCGGCCGCGCGCCCAGCAAACTACAAATTCGAGACTTGCGCCGATATGTTTACAGTTCGCCGTTTGTACTTTATCATAAATGGAATCGCGCGAGAGCGCCGGTTGGCCCGTACACCATGGTTACGTAGGTCTCTCTCTCTCTCTCGCGCGCGCTCGCGAGAGAACGAAGGATTAAATTAATCTTCTTACCTCCCTCCAGCCTGGTAATGACAAGAACAATTATTGGTTTTAACGGGCGGCTGGTCTAAATAGCCTGGGTAGAGAAGAGTTAAAAGAAAACTTTCCGCCGCCGTCGTCGTTGCCCCGTTGCGAGTTTCGTGTGAACAAGTTTCGTGCTTCATTGTGCTGTTGAATTTCACCCGACGCGTGGAACTTAGTACTTTTAAATCGAATCGCTATTACGCGTTTTTTTTTTTCGTCGAAGATTCCTAATGAAGCGCGGAGACCGCGCTTTATTTAGGAATTTAAAAAAATCTTAGGACGGAAAAGTGGACCGCTGATCTCGCGGATAATCCTCTTAATAAAACTCCCTAAAGCAGCGCGTTGCACATTTTAATTGAAAAAAGCGATAAGTGGTAAATCCCGGAGACCTGTCGCGGTCAGACGAGTGGCGCGACTATACAAGTCCCGACAATAAAATATCGCTTTATCGGTCGGTTCATAAATTCCGCCTCTTTTTCGACGGTCTTGAAGAAGATTGCTTCCTCGACTGCGCCTTTTGTTCGTTTAATACTATGGAGGTCATATCAGCAGTCGAGCAGTTCTTATTTACAGATTCCCCAACGCGAATTTCTTGAACAATATAATAGGGTTTTAGTAACTATTTACATTTTTAATACTTAATGTATTATACTTCCTTTATCTTTAGATAATTAAATTTTTAGCTATTAGATAATTAAATTTTCTATCTAATTTTTGGTAAAATAAAATTTACTTAACACTCATAAAGGAAACTTTAACTAAGAGCGATAGCTTTTTGATGCGTTTTAACGCGTTAATCTAATTATGCAATTTTGCTGCTTTTAATAAATAAAGTTTAATATAATAAGTAATAAAATTAAAACAGAATTTACAGTCAATAATTTAAAAGTTTTATTAACGAGAATTGTTTGTTTTTATAGAATATAATTCTTAGACGTTTATTAATATCATTATTAGTTTTCTCTATATATGATATTTTAGATATTTTTTTAATTAACAAATATTTTATTTACAAAATGGTCAAATAACGGTTAGAGATTAAATCTTATTTAAATACACACACGAACAAAAATATAGACATTTATTTAACTATATTCTTGTATTGACTTTATTATTTATTGAAAAATAAGCTTTCCTTCTGTAATATATGTACCTCTAATATTAAGTTTGTAAAAACTCTTAGATTATTAACACTGATCAAGAACAATTGGTATTTTAATATTTTTGTTAAAAATATTTAATAATAATAAATTATATAGTTAATCGTAAATTATTTGTTAAAACTACAAAAAATTATCTATTAATATTTAACACGTACCTACGATGACTTTACAATCGTAACCGATAAGAAAATATTTGATTTATGCGCGTGCGAGTTTATGCAATTTATTTTCGATTTTACGAATCAAGATTTTGAGTTTATCCAACACGGAGAGAGAGAAAAAACATGTGACAATATAATATAGGATTATGATATAAGCTGAACGCGGCAGACGAATCGACAGGTATACCATCCCCTATCATGGCGAATAATTTTTTTCTCCGAGCGATCTACGCGATATGAGTTGCGATCGTTATCGATTTATGAACAGTAACATCCCTGGATATGCGCCAAACCCGACCCATAAATACCGAGTGGCGCGTAGCTTTTCGTTGTATCTGTCATAAATACGCATTTTATCTGCCGTGGGATTTCAAATGAAAAACAGTCGTCAAGAGCTCATGGGATTACTCGTAAAAGAGGCCGATGGTCACAGAAGGGTTTACAGCTCTAGCGCACTTTACATCCTTTAGTCGCGATTTTGCTGACCCGATGCATGGGTTGCTTCTCATGAAAAAACTTTTCAGATAAAACGACAAAATTTGTAAAAATTCTTGTAACTTTTAATTAAAAAAAAAGAAAAAAATTAAAATCTTTTTTATTGAGAAAAGTAGTTTATGTTTTTATAAGATTGTTTTATTACAATTAGGTATACAAAAATTAGGCATTTACAATTCATTAAAATTACATTATAAATTACACAGTTTCTTTTATATTATATTTTTATATTATTATATTTAATCACAAGTATAGTTTGTGTAACAATAGTAATTTAGCATTTGCGTACGTATTCTGTATTATATTACATTTTTTTATATATATTTATTTGATTGGTTTAGTGACATCACTCGTGCGCGGTGCCCCGCTTTTGTTAAAAATATCGTTGAAGTACAACAGGCAGGAAATCACGTCGCACCTTTAATTGATAAAATAAATTACGTTTGCCATTCGCAATGCTAGTAAAAAAAAGCATTCTATCTAAATTTATTTAACATTTATTTATTGTATTACATAATTTACGTCACATTAACTATTATTTAAATAAAAATTAGAAATTCAGGAATGAATGACGCAAAGCATTAACTTGTAACTAAGAAATAAGAAAAACAAAAGTAATTTTGCGTTTAATAACGATGATATCGTTATGTTTGATAAACATCATGTTATAAAATTTACGCTTTCTCTTCAATGAACAAAGTTTATTTCACGAATTCAATTTTCAAGACGTAGGATTTCGTGCTTTATAAATTTCAATGACGCTTTTCATTCTTTGCAGCAAATGGCAAAGCAGTATAAAACTTACATTTCAATTTACGTTCGAGAAAACGTAGTTCTCGAAATATCTGAGAGTTCGCGGTGTGAGGTCTCATAAATCTCGCCCGACGAGAATCGACCTGATGCCGGGTGGCTCAAAGAAAATGAGTAAAGCCTCTCGAGCGCCCAGACGGCACGTGTCGAATTATTCATTCGTCGTCGGTCCCAAGCAGTACCTGTGGAGAAAGCCTTTATCGTTTCATGCAATTCAACCAAGTCAATGTACTTAATAAAAACTATATCGTACGATATTGACAATGGCAAACGAAACAGAAAAAACGCCTAAACAAAAAGAAATTTCACGTTTCGTTAATCGTTCATATAATATGCGTAACTCGCGTACGCGTAACTTTAAAGTAAAATTTAATGATCTTTATTTAAATAGGAGATAACGAAATAAAAATAATTAATCATATTTATAACTGCTTATATTTGTAACTGCTGAGTAAGTTTTTAATGGAACAAAAATTTATGTGAAAAATTGCGCTATTTCATTAATCTATTTTTAATACGCATATATATTTACAAGGAAAAATTCCTTTGTAAAACTTCGCTTGCTTGATGTGTATACTTGGTACATAAAAGTCAAAACTAATTTCGGTAGAAGGCAAATTTATTTACTTGCATGCTTTTATGCATTCTTGAATATTCGCCTTACCAAGGAAAAGCGACTGACATGTCCTATATTGCGAAAAATGCACATAATACAATCTCTGATTACAGTAACTTGAAAAACGTGAGTCAAACCGATTTTATCAAGGAAATGTTTGACTGTCCGTTTCTAGACTTAACGGTCTTAACTGAACAAAAAGATCCCAATATTGCCACAGATTTTGCGTTCAACAATGCGAGTTTCGGAATATTTTAACGTGTTAAAGCAAGAACTTGTTACGAAGTGAAAAGCAGCTCTCAAGGAGCAGGATACAGTATATTGACTATAACGTTGCATGCCAAATTGGTTAAAGTACGTAAGGATCTGCCGGCATGTGTAATTTCACAGGAGTTACTTAACGGATGGAAGTTCGTACCTGAAAATTCCACGTTACACCTGCTCACCCTTCCGAAATTGCAAATTCTGCTTAATAATACGCGTTACTCACGTGTACTGACATTGAATAATGTATAAAATATATCTATGGCAGGAACTTGGGATATCTTACTCTCTTTTAATTGATAATATTTTTTAAAACTTTTATTGTACAATATATTTTCAACCTATTATAAATGTATGAAATCTAATTTACTCCAGCTTTTAAAACAAAATCTAATTTTCTAACTTAATAAAAAATCGAGAACTTCAAATATCGCAAAAATGTATGATGTGCATTATATGCGACTTACCAGAAATATAATTTTACTTAAAAAATGCTTAAGAAGAATAAATATCTAATATTATTAATTTTTACAGAACTAAGTTAGTTTAATATAAAAGTTTGTTAAATATTCTAACGTTACATGTACTTTTATATGTAGAAAAATATATTTATGATACCGTGCTCTCTCTTCTGTACTGGATTTTCATTTATAGTGTTCGTATAAAAATTGAAAAGTAGTACATCGAAATCGAATGTCAGTACGTACCGAAGCCGTTCGTCAATTAATTAAATATTAAAAAATGAGAAAATCTCTATTTTTATAATCGGCAACGTTTGGTTAGTGTCGTGACAGTTCGACCATTGGTTTTAGTCGGATTAATCGTCACGACTTTTTTGACCATAGGTTTTGGTTATTACTAAATTGATCCCATGGTCGAAAAAGTCGTGACGATTAATCCGACCAAAACCAATAGTCGAACTGTCACGACACTAGCCAAACGTTGTCGTTTATAAAAATAAAGATTTCCTTGTTAATCAATTATTGGCGAAACAAAACATATACTTTTCTGATATTAAAAAATGTTCCGTAAATATAGTAAATAATTATACAATACGAAGCTTTCAATAAATTCAACGTAAAGATATAAAATTATATGTATACGTTAATTGCAAAATGTATGCAAATAATTAATGATTAAGCAAGTTAGGTTCTTACAGAATATTACTATTATATGTATTACTGAAATGAAGATTCGAGGAATAGGTACACTATATAAAAATTATACTAGGTATATATTATGGTACAGGTCATACTATAGGTATACTGGATACCTACACGCAGAAAATTTTATAGTAAATATTACTATGGTGTCGCACTAGCTGCGCCATCAAGACGCACAAGTTTAAATGCTATAATCTTATAGTAAAATTACTATGTCCATATCATTTAGTGCTACGATCATAGCATTTAATGCTATAATTATACCATTGAATGCTATGATCGTAGCATTAAATGCTATGGACATAGTAATTTTACTATAAGACTATAGCATTTAAACTTGTGCGTCTTGATGGTCCGCAGTTGGTGCGACAGCATAGTAAAATTTAATATAAAATTTTCTCCGTGTATACTTAGATATACTATGTAAAGTCTTTATAAGGTATTATTCCACCTATTCAAAAGTAGAACTTTTCACAAGGCGGCGAATCCAAAGCGACCGTTTTGCAACGGTCAGTGGCGAATCAGTATATGCTATGGGATCGCACGGGATCGAGGCTATTTGCGAATGGCCGATGAAACGATGAACGTCAACGAATTCCGTGATATCCTGCTTTGCTCTGTGCTTTCCGCATGCTCAACCTGTACGTTTTCACAGTATAGTACAGTTACTGTTATAGCAATGGCGCGGGGCTCTCCACACTAACTCGTTCATGGAACACGGTACCTTATTGCAGCCGTTTCTTCTGACTTGGAAGCCTGTACATTTACAGAAATGGTCTCCGCGGATGCAGTCAAAGTCCGCCGAATGTATTTAGGATAAAGCTAAATCTGATTCTACGTCGTGTAATATCCATTACCGGCCGTGTGAGCATGCGGAACAACCAGCGTGATGTCCACTACGTTTTCTAGAAAATTTTGTTCGCGTCTTTAGAAAAACATAAACGAGTTAAGGGCAGAAGGTCTTGTTAAGGATCCTAGATAGAAAATTATTTAGGTCTTATATATAAAAATTATGTATTCTTATTATATATTTAGTGAAAGTTACAATACAATTATTAGATTTATATTAAAAATTCTTCATGCCATATATTAAAATAAAATCCAAAACAAACTAGATGTGGTTAACAATAAAGACAGACTAAAAATAAGTTTTAATAATTACTATTCAGTAAATTTCTTGTATTTTCTTTAAAATTATTTAAATAGATTTTTGCCTCAGTTTATAATCAAATATTTTATTTCGTAAATTGTAGAAATATGCTCAGTTCTTAAGAAAAAAGTAATATATAGGAAAAAAACAGTTTTAATTAATCTCCGATAAGAATAAAAGAGCGAAATTTATATTTCTATCAGAACTTCCAAGACAATTGCTTATCGATTCCTCTGATGAGATTTCCTGTATTTAAACAGAAGGCGTGATTAAGTTCGCAGTCACAGATGTTTCACATAATACTAGATAAAAATAAAAGCGATACCAATATCTTTGTTGACCTGGCAACGTTGTGATCACAATTGTGCCGAAGAGTTGCTCACAGATGTCGGTAAATTGCTAGTTACATCAAACGAACAATTGTAGAAAGCTTGTAAGAAAGTATTGTGATCTACTGCAGAATAAAAATCTTAAGAAAATGTTCATGAGTTGAAGTTCCGAGAAAAATTTTACCGTTATCGACAATCTTTCTGCCGCGGAAACTTCGCAGATCTCGAAAAACGATCAATTTCAAACTTTAAGTCCCTATGCAACGATAGTAGAGCTTCGAGTGTTTCTCGAAAGTGCGTTCTTTTGACGCTTGTATATAGCTAGCAAAATTTTCAAGCGTAAATTGAATCACATTAATGCGATACTATATATACATATCTTATCCAACGCTCGAACATTATCTGTGATAATTTAGCCGAAAGTTTCAATATTAAATAAACTATAAATGAATATCGCGGATTTACAGTACTTTATTTCTCGCGTAATAAAATAATTGTAGAGATTTCGAGTGCACAACCGCGCAATTTATATCGAGCAATTTGAGAAAGCTTTTAGTAAGATTGGAATGCTTTTTGCGAAAACCGCGTTCACGCGAAATAACTTCAAGCTCGAGATACATGTATAAGTCATATGTAATCGAAGAATGAATTAGATTCTCATAACACTGTAATCACATTCAAACTCCAAAAACTGTTACAAAACTGGATATTCAAATATTTAAAAGTTCGTCAAAATCCGTTTCGTCAAAATACTTTTGATGCTAATTTAATTGCATTGCTGTGTTTCGAATCCAATTATCTTTCCTGTGACTAGGACGATATTTTTCGCAACATATTCTTTGCAATAATTTTAAACATGCTTATTAACATCAGTATTATTGAATTGATTACCAATTTAATTATGTAATTGTACTATTGTCCAATTATCTTTATTTAATTTAAGTCAAATAAAGGATATAATCTTTTTGTTTAATAATTGAGAATCATTTTAATTATTTCTTTGGTGGAATATATATATTAAAGATATTTAACTATATATATTTTTAAGAATTTAAGAATTAAAGATATACTTAAAAAAGATAATTATTATTATCAAATCTGCATGTATATTATGTTTCATGTGCTTAATTTTTAAAACCAAATCTAGAAAATCTCGTAACAAAATTTATTTATCATATAAATCATGAAGAGAATATTGAATATTGTATGATTCCGCTATAAAAAGAAGGAGACATGGAAATCTGCGTTAGCAGCGAATTTCGATAGAATTTCGTTATTCGTATAGACCTCGGAATAATAGAATGGTCAAGTCAATGGAGGCAATAGCAAATATATTATAAAAGGATTCAATAGTAGAATTATACAGCAATAAGTGCCAGTAACTTTTTACTGTTATAGCTTATAAGCTTTTTCTCTCAGGATATAGTTCTCGTACGACTGCACGACGTTCATCCTCGCCAGAATCTTGGCCCAGACGCATTTAAAATAAGTCAGAGCAATTTGATTCGCGCGTTTATGTAATATCCACTTCAGAGCAGTCAGTATACCGGCGCAATCGTGTCTGGATAGAGGATACATCGTTTCGACGTGTTGGCCGGACCTCGAAATATATTGCACTTTCGGGACGAGGTCAGCTGCGACTGTAATTTCGGTACAGCATTTATCTCGCGGTAGTGCCGCGGCTGAGATCTTTATTGAGTTGGGCTCAAATATATGTCGCGTTTAAACGGCTGCGTAAACTGCGCAAAAAACTGCTCGTTGCACGCTCGCACACTCGTGCGATCGGATTTTTTTTTCACACGACGCGTAATTGGGCGACATGCCACTGCACAGAACGATAGATAGGACGATCATGTTTCTCTGATTGATGGAATAAATGCGGAGGTCATACCTGATTGCTTATTTTTTTCTATATGTAAAATAAAAAGTAGAAATAAAATTATTTTCTTTTAAATCCAATATTTTCAGAAATTTTAGTGCTGGTATAATAGCGCGGGAAAAATCACAATAGTGATTCACTATTTTATTTTTGCGTACTGTTAACAAACAACAATATTGATATAGTTTTAACTCTCTTTATACTTTCTCCTGCAGCAATGATTGATCCGTACAGTTATTCAGACTTAGCAAACCATCAAGGTCAATACAATGTAAATCCTCGCATCGTATTCACTATACATGCTTTTATGAATGATGCAATAAACATAAAAAAATACAACAAAGAATAAGAATCAAACTTATATATATGTTTAACGGATAAATCGGGATAGCTAAAACTTATTTTTTATATATTTATGATTTGTAATTTTTAAAAATCTCTAATATTTTCTTCTGACTCACAATCAGCCATAAAATGTTTTCACTGACTCTAATATGTATACGTAATTATAGTTTTATATAATTGTTTTTCAATGACTAACCATTGTAAGCGCAATCCTTGCAGTGTTGGTATAATAAGTCTATTCTCTAAATCTGAATCAGTGACTGATTCAGCAATACTATTCACTGATTCAGATTTAGAGAATATTTATAGCTATATGTTTCTGCGTTTGTAAGCTTTTTTGGAAATGTGACAAAAACAGTCGTGACAGAAATACAATGAAATATATATATTTTTTAGCAGAACATTTGTTGTAAATATCTATCTCTACTGATATTTTCCAAATTAAAAAAAAAAACGTTTTGAAGTATCTTTTTAATCTACTACTTTAGCTCTCTTTTTCAAATAAATAAAAATGGTTTAAGAAAAAACTACTGTAAACAAATAACCAATTAATATCATAAATTTAATTGCATCTGTTCATGTAAAAATTCACGACGATTTATTAATTGTGAGATATTAACGGTTCTGTAAAACTCTCATTGTGTGCGCGATTAATAGTCAATTTTAACAAATGCCCTAACAAAGAGCGTATAAAATTATCTAAAAAGTACAAGCGTTTTAAATTGCTTTTAACGAAATGAGTAGGTACTCGCGCACTCAACCGATACGCGGTTACTTTACGAAACTCGTTAAGCATTCATTTAACTGAATTTTTTAATTGGCGGCCCGCGCGTGTGCCGCATTTCGCCAGAATTCCTTAAAATTTAACCATAACTTGCGAATGGATTTTTATCGGTGCACTGATGGAAAAAAATTTGATATGATATCCAGTCTCTTCATACCATCCGGTTCTCAACTATTACAACAACTATTACAACTATTCTTATTATTATAATCGAAATTATTTCTGAATAATAATAATAATGTAAATAGCATTAAACTTTATCAAAATTACAAAGAATCTGAAATGAATAAATCATGACAAACAGAAATAATAAAGCATGACGTTATGACATACTAATCAGATAAGTAGCAAATTCGATTGGGTGCACTCATTGTCAGTGCGCACTGGCGCACATTGAAGCCGTCGTACACAAATCAACGTAAAGCGTATGTTTAATATAAACGGATTAAATTTTTCTTTGTTGAGAAAAGATATAATTTTGTAATGAAAGCTGTATGCAAATTTGTCTTTAAACTTGTTAAAGAATACGCGACGGAATAAGGACTCATATAGGCAATAGAAATGAGTAGATAATGCGGTGCTCGTGGAAAATGTCTCCAACTTTGATTGATCCACGAGCTCTTAAGATCGTAGCACAATGGGAAACATGGTTCTCGGGAAGTAGGACACTTTTAATCGCAGTCTAGAAATCCAAGAGACGAAGTGCTCTTAGTAAACTGCACCCTCTTTCGTAGAAATCTTCACCGTCGGACAAGTGCGTTCTGTCTTTCGAGTTCTTGAAGAAAAGATCTTCTGAGACGATGTCGATGTTAGGTAAAAGAAATAACAATGCTCTGTTTTCTTAAAGATAGGTATATTCTGTACAATCACTAACATTTCTCCAAAATGAATATTGCATCGATCGAAATAATTACAGTGAAATAAATATGTCAATGAAATACTTTTCAACGAATTTAATAATTATTTTACGATGACCAATCAATATTTTCATCAGATTTGATAATTTTATTAAAAATATTAAGATTATTAATTCCATATTTATTTATTTGAAAACTATTAAGCTTATCAGTGGAAAATATGACATAATTTCGTTTATATTTTACTGTTTAATTATTTCAATTGATTCTATCAGTAATTCTCTTTTATACACTGATATACACATATTACAACATGATTGGGTGGAATTTTTAAATTGTGTCAAATAATATTAAAAGCTCGAAGTGGACGTAATAACAAATTATACTCTGCAATAACATCAGAATCAATAAATACTTTTTGCATATAAAATATTAGTTATATCAACATAACTACAATTTTTTTGATAAATTTACAAATTTTTCAAAGAGTTGCATATATTTATCGAGAAAACAAAGAGAAAAATAAGAAAATAGCATTACAAAAATTATATGTATTAAGACAAATAAAACTATTATTAGTATAATATTTAATTCATAATGAAACGAGCCTAAAATCATGAGAAAACTACGCATAATTATAAATTACTAATTAAAAGTGAAATTGATTATTAATTATAAGTAAAATGGATTATTATCACATCAGTGAAGTTCAGGCCTTTAATGAGTAAAGGTTACAGAGTTGTTAATTGCACAAGGCAAAGCCAAACCGACCAACCGCGGATTGCTTTGCAATGAGAAATTAGTAGCTCGCAATTACACTTGCACGTGCGTAGGTGACTGTATGTGCGCGTGCATTTGTATGCTAACGTGCTTGTTCGTCGTTCGCGATGCAATTTATAACCGTCGGCTACCGTTGCGTTGTATGGTGGTTTTCGGTACATTACTACTCGTAAGCTAGAATCGTGTTTAGACAAATTTTTTTGCACTTTAAAGTCGATGTGTTACAGAAGAAAAGAGACATAAAAAATAGTTTGCGTAAAAAAGTTTCTATTATTATTCAATTATTATTTAATAACGTCTTTATTTGTGCTAAATTTTAGAATTGCATGTTTGGAATCTGTTTTAAAAAGTAAGTTGTTTTGAGATTACAGATATTAATAAAATATTATTATATTTAAAAATAAAACGAGAAACTGTCAAGATCTTTCAAATTATTATTAATAAACTATTATTTATTTATTTAAAGTAGACAGTTAATTATTTTTAAAAAATATATCGCCTTCAAAATGCATTTGCTTTAAAAATACATTTTCAATTACCTCATCTTCGTCAATTTCGTCCATGTTATTTAAATTACATCTTTAACGCTAAATGTTATAATGTATAATTGGCTTAAATCGGATCTGTCCATGATTTCTTTCTAGCGTTGACATGAGAGATATAACTTTAAAACAAGAAATTGTCTACATTTATTGCTATAGACGCAATGAGATGATAGTACTTTTATTTTTTTCCGTTATATTAATTCAGTTTCAAGTAAAGAGGAATAATTGCACAATAAAAGCGAAACTTTACTATTATAGCGTATCATTATAGCATAACGCATTTCATAATCTAGGAAAATCGCATTTTACATGTTATCGTAGCTTTTTTATATGTAGCTTTACAACTGTGTTTTATTATCGACTTGACATCGCGCGATAATTTTAACAGTTATTATCATTGAGTAGTTCTTTCATATGGATATATGAAAAGAATATTTAAAACCAGTAAGAATATTACTTGGATATATGGTAGTTAATGTAGCCTAGATAGCTTTAATCATGATGATACAGCCTTACTGTGTTTGATCACAAATACTCGGTTACTGAAAGAAGATTTTTCGCAAATAAAAGGCAAAAGAAGTTTCTTATCATGCTAACATGATGGAACTAGTACTTTCTCAAAAATTTTTAACGAGACTCTTATGCATTACTTAATAACGGCTATTTGAGTTGCTCTTTAAAATCGTAATATTCGAGTATGCACACAAGACATTTTTTGCTTATTTTGTTTATCACAACCATTTAATAAACATTGCAAATGCCATTAAATTACATATTTATTAAATTTTATATCAAAATTGAAATTTATAAAAATTACATACAAATTTCCGTGTATATTATGTCATATGTGAGCTAATAAAGTAATACCGTTTCTTAAGTAGTATATATACAAAAATAGTCAGACGTATATAAGCGCGCAGAAAAGCACGCAGAATTTCAGACGGCTGCAATGCTATAAAAATCGAGAGTTGATTGTCGTTGCAGCACTCGCGCGACGATGTTAATATATTCAGTGCGCGATCATCCATATTCAAGATACGCAAATAATGCCGAATGCACGGGATTATGCTGTAAGAAACGATCAGCCGACAATAATTATTGATGAAATCCCGTCCATCATTCAACAGTTAGGATTATCATGTTGACAGCGATGATGATGTACGAGCTACTCGACTATCCGTCTTCATGATTTCGTAGCCTTTACAATACATTTGCCTCATTTTACCATGCAAGCTGCTTTTTCCGAGCTGCTGTTGTAAAATTATATATATATATACATAGTTGCAACTGCGTTAATATTATATAAAAATATTCTTTCTGCATTTACTTTTTAAATATAATTAACTTATAATTTAATAATTACTAAATTAAATTGATCTGAAAACTAAAATTGTTTTAACTATTTGAAAATCTACTGAAGAAAAAAGTGAATAGAAACGCATTTCTTTCTCAAATCAAATTTTATCTATTACGCTTATAATTTTTTGGAAACTTGATTCAAGATTTTATACTTATCATACTTAACTATTAAAAATAAAAAGGATTTATCAGAAAAGTAAATATGTAAATCTATTAAGAGGAAGCCAATCTTAATTTATATATAGATACGATTTTCTCTATTACAAGAAGTGAGTACTTTTTCATTGATTTTACATACACTTGAATATATTTTTATTATTATAATATTATATATATCATATATCTTTCATGTAACATATATCTGTGTATAAATTTGTGAGAAATGTTTGTGGCCAAGTGGAAAAGATCTCGCCATCGAAAATGCTTTGGGAGAGAAATGCGACTCGTTCAAAAGTGAAATCCAAACTTGCACGGTAATTTAAGCGACGACCATTTATTCTTCCGCCTCGCAAGCATAGAACCAATCGTCTCACCAAAACGTATATCGGCTTCTCGAATGTTCATACTTCTCTCTTACTGTGAAATGTAAAAAATGTCGTCTTTCCAACAACCGTCTTTCAAGAGCCTATTTCACGCCGATGACCACCCACTTGCCCTATCTTGAAACGCGATAAATTCGAGAATGGGTGACGATTGTACGCTGCTATAACTCGAAATGAAACGCATTCGCGCACACGAGAGACAAGTTTTTCCTTCTGATCGCACTTGTGAGAATGGTTGGGTTCAAAATGCATAAAGAAACACTCGTACAGAAGCAGGCACATACATATATGTGTGTCACGTTGATCTATCACCTTGTATACGCGCATTTACCTTTCGTATTGTTTTGTTATTACGGCACGAAAGTAAACATTTCATCATATCAGAATTTTGTGAGATTTTCAGACAATCTAATAATAAAAATTCAATATTTTGTTCAACATTTCTGCCGCTTTAAAATAAATAAAACTGGAAAGTACTAAGTATTCTGTGAGAAATTTAGATTTATGTAAAAAATATATTAGTTTATATATATATATATATATATATAAAAACTAATATAAACTAATATATTTTTTACATAAATCTAAATATATATCTATATTTAAATTCTATATATATATATATATATGTATATATTGTTTATAACTTTAGCCTATTGTTTATAACTAATAGTTTTCATAAATAAATTAATCAGCAACGTATTTAAAAAAATACTTTGGAGTAATATACATCTTATTCATCAAAATTACCTACAAATTACTTTTTATCAGAAGAAAACGTATTTCTTTTCAAGACATAATCTTTTAATTTTAGCAAAGAAGTTTCAAAGCTAACGAAAAATGTTAGCAAAGAAGTTTTGAAGTTAACGAAAAATGCGAATTCTTGAAAATAAGAACGATAATATTTAAAATAATATTATAACTATAAATATTATAACTAGCATTAGATATAAAATGTAAAACTAAACGTAAGCTAATGCTGATACATAAATGACGTGCTTTTCACGAAAATAATGATAAATATTCTTTATAAGGGGCAACACAATAAGTTATAACTCTGATCGCCGGTTTGCAATGTGTAATTAAAATGCGGACTCTTTTGTTTTGTTTTGGTCGTGATTACAGATTGTCAACGCTTCGAAATGATGACAATGAACGATAATGGCACCACAATTGCGTAAAATAATTGCAATCGGTGCCACAGGAAAATTTTACAAATTGCATGGCAGCCGTATATGAGTCATTGATCAAAGTTGTTAATCACAGAGCCCTAGCTCTTTTCAATTATATGCTTTTATTTACACATGGCATTGTTCCGAACCACAAATGCCGTGCCACTAAATCGACTGATTTTTATAGTAGCTTTATGCATTATTTTGGCAACATATACAATAGTGAAATTGGAATGAATGATGATTTGACATATAGAACTCTAAAATTATTACATAACGAGTTATTTTCCGTTTAATTTTTTTATGTAAGGACAAAAAAGTCTTAAGATATTATTAATGACAATATTTATGAGATACGAATTGAACATATATGATATTTTTTCCATATTTTTTATAAGTTTTTATATATTATTTAAGAAGGATATTTTTTCTGAGAATTTTTAGATATTTAAATTTTAAAATTTTTTTATATATTTAATAAAAATTTTTAAATTGAAAAGTACAAAAGGATTAACTGTTATTTTAATAATTTTAATATATACAATATAATCCAAAAAATATGTACATAAATATATTTAATGTTTAATGTTTTAATTATTATTATTAAAGGAAGATATTATAGTTGGTACTAAAGACACAATAAACAAAATAACTGTATTTTTAAGTCAATTCAAGCATTTGTTACTCACAAAATCACGCCTGTGTTTGATCCAGTTATTCAAACAAATACTCTGTTTATCATCGTTATATTTTATTGTTAGCATTTTAAATGGTTATCGACCGTGCTTTTTTAAAACTTTATATAAAAACGTTAATGACATGTGATCGTAAAAAATTCAGGAATACATTCATATACCTACTGGCAGTCTCGGTTTTGATAACGTCTCGCAGCAACGAGTAAATGGATGAAACGAGTTTAAAAAAGGTTGAAAGCCAACAGCGTATAAATGGATATAAAGATTGTGCATTCGATGCGTTTGTAGAGATTTGAAGCGTATAGAAACAGATAAAACAATGTTTCTGTTATTTTCCGTGCTATGTAGGATTTTTCTGAATCCACCACTACCGCGTGTCCGTGTTGCGTGCTGGTTTGTTGACAGTTCAGAAACCAACACGCGCACGGCGGTTTCATCGAAATGCACTGCCGCATCTATTGATTCCATGGCACCGTAAACTCGTGCTTTGAAATCGACAATGAAACCCACTCGAAGGCTGCAAAGGATACGCATCGTGGAATTGGGGCGTGCGAGCGTGCGCAGGTAATCGGTTACTCATACGAATGTGCCCTAGGATATAGATAGATATTACTACCTTTACTCATGCAAAAGAAAAAAAAGTAATAAATAAACAAAATACTTATATTTAATACGAAAAATCGTTTCTATTTTATAAAGATTTTCACGCTCTTGAAATGTATGTGCAACTGTGCGCATGTAACAGACTAGGCAAACTTTTATTTTAAAATTATTTTACATTTTTGTCGGAAAAGATAATAGAAGGTATAAAGAGACAATATGATTAAAAAGAAGTATTATTTGTTGCAATTTTTCAACGGTTGCCATTAACTCTTCGTAATTGGGCAACCGTATAAGTTTTCAAGTCTTTATATTGTCATCTTTACAATACGCAACAATAGGAAGTCTAGGAAGTCCAAGAAGCTTTAATTGATAATGTCGTGGAAAATTAGTTCTATATAAAGCAGTATCGAGAAGAAATATAAAGCTTTTCAATCTCATTGTCAGTGGTTATATACCGGCATATCTCTGACTCTCACATATGCTGAAAGTTAGAGAATATACATTTTAAATGGTAAAACGCATCTCAATAATTATAGTTTAAAGTAGAACTTTTTTTTAATGGAAACGTTTACAATTATCATTCTGCAAAAATATAATCGTTTACCGTTATATTGGCACATTTATATCGACTGCTATATAATTTTCCTGCATTCAACAGTTATAGTTTAGCTGACAAATACCTTCTTATACGCGAAAAATAAAACGCATAAGTGCATGTTACGTTATTGCAACGTTTCCTGATTAGCATCAAGGCATTGCTGTACAGCGAATTTGGAGTTCGTCCAACCGCCTTTATACTGCCATACGTTAACGTCGTACGTACAAGTTATGCGAGACCCTTGCGACCGGCTAGCCGACATATAGATCCCTGAAATCTTGCTCATTGTTTGCTTCCACGGGCTTTAATCGCGCATCCGTGAACGCCAAAAATATGAACTTGAATGACGATGCGCTATCGGAAGCAATAACTCGTGGTAAACGGGACAGCGAAAAATCGCGATTGCGACGGACGGCGCCGATATTTTCACCATTTCCTTCATTCATGCTCGCAAAAGTGAAAGATATTAACGCCACAGTCGTGAAATTTTCCGACCATTTCATTTCCGAGTTGTCCACAAATGTACGTCGAAATATTTAGATATTTAAAAACTATTTAAAAACTATTTTACTCGCAATAAAAAAATTTACTTAACATCCTATTTAAATCTTTTTATATAAATTATATTTATATAAATTTGATTTATCATTACATTAAATAGGATATATGCCTATATAATATACACATATATTGAATATAAAAAATAAATATTTTCGCAGATTTGCGTTCGGTTTATAGTTAATTTATAAAATGCATCGTCTCTCTTGGTTTTTTTATTAATAAACAACGGTATAATTCAATCTAAATATATTCTACATTTCCAGTGAAAATGTGTACTTTATGACTGTTAATCACAATTAGTTATTATTTTATGAAGCAAAAAGAGACTTTATTCGCGCATATTTTACAATATTTTTCAAATACATCCAATACTACATGAAAAATTTAATTATTTTAATGTACAACGTAAAAAGTTGCTTATAATTTATCAATTCTGCTATCGTAATTCAATATGGATACTATTAATTAATATGTATAGTAATTAGGCTTTAATTACAACCTAGTACTTAAATTAAAACCTAGTATCTATAGTTAGAACCTTCTGAAATAGAATAATTGAATAGTTACTGTGTAATTATTTAAAAAGACAATAAATGTACAATTATTTAAATGCACTTCTAACAATATCTCAAGATATATTTAGATATATAAAGAGTGTCATATAATACGAGAAACAAAAAAATATTTTAGAAGATAATAATTATGTAACACTGAAACAATGATAAAACTATAATAATTTTTAACGCAATACATAACCATATGAGTACAGCATATTAACATTTATACGCGCTACAAAAATAATTGTATTTTCAAGAGTCTGAACATTATATGACAAAATTGTGCAGCCCTGTAAAACGGTCGTCAGCGAGTTGGGATATTTTCGGAGTACTTGCGATATTTTTGACGTTTCGATTTTCCGATACCAGACAAGAGGAAGATATTATGATGTCTCGTCTCGTAATATTTTTATTGCAACTATACAGTTTGTGCAATAACATAAACTTATTTGGAACATGGCGTAATTCTTTGAAAATCAAAACAGATACGTTGTGTGCATTCTTAAGGTCTATCCAGACAAACTTGCATAGCGCATAAACATAAGAAAATTGATTGGTCCATATACATGTGCATAAGGAAATAGACCAATCCATTTCTTTATGCATATGCTTATGCATCTATGCAAGTTTGTCTGGATTGACCTTTATTCATATCTTACACACACGTAGTAATGATATATGCGACACTACTACTAGGGAAAATATTTACAGAGACTTCTTGTGAAATAAACTCTGAATTAAGTTTGCTTAGTAAAAACTTGATGGAAAGTACCCATTATTTGTCGAAATTAGAATAAATCATTGTTTTTCTCAACATTAAATGTTGTGTGACTAAAATATTAGATGAAAATTTTATTAAAGCAAAGAAATTAATTTGAATTTGAATAAGAAGTAAAATTCATATATTTATTTATATTTTACGTGTTTATACAACTCTTTAATTTGCAAACATATTTAATTTAAGAACTGTGTTAACAAGAAAAATAAATTCCACACTAGTCAAGGAATACGCTATTAAAGAGTTTTATTGGGCTACCACATAAAGATTAGCTATACGATTGTCATTGTCTCGTAAAGTCTATATCTGGTACTCATTTTGGAAGCAATCCAATTCGATTCAATTAGAAGTACCACGCAATTAAAAGTTGGGCGCTCCAAAACAGTGGGCAATCTTTTTCAACCCGATTACCGCTTCGACCCAAGCACGAGAAAGACATCACCGACTCTTTCATCAGGTACCGCCGGAGGCAACTTGCCAATTAAGCCGTCGTGTCCTCGATCGACGGGTAGCCCCGTAACTTTCGATCGTGCCGGTAACACCAGAACAACTTGCAAACCTCAGCGGGAACCTCGATGCTTCGATAGTGAACACATCTATCGAAGCATAGAAGCTGTATTCTGAGCTCTATATTCTCGCAAATATACGAAATCAAAATATTATGAGCAGAATCAATGATCGACTGCAAGTCACGTACGTCTTGTCTTATAAATCGAATTAGTAATTCTATGCACATTGCTCAATATAATGAAAGTTTTAAGTAAAATTTATGAATATTCAATTTCATACAATTGAAGTAGTAACTACTATGTCCTGTTTCGCACACATTTGCTTTTATAAAATCACAAATAATTACATTAAGATAGACGTTTACATTTTTTATATTTAACAACGTAGTCAGTAATTTTGTTGAATTATCAAAGATTCTACTTAATTATCAAATTTAAGTACTATAGCATATTTAATTAACTTTTGATTTAAAATTAATTTTTACGATCGATTATGTATTATTGAAATTCCTGATGCATTCTTCATATTGTTCTCTTTTGAAAAAGAGAGATAAAATTTTCTTCTTTAATTTATCCTAGATAAACGACTGTCCCAATCAATTAAATAGCTCTATTAATCGGAAATTATTAGTACGAATAGGTGATGTGGATACGCTATATTGTATAAAATGTATATAAAATGACCATGTACATTTATACTATGTAAATATATGTATATATAAAATTAATTTACATATAAACAAGATTCTTATAATAATTAAAATTAAAATTGAAACAGTGTATATTGCAATAATTGTAGTTTACAATTACTATAAGAGACACAAATGGATTTTATTTTAAAACCTATGATATACATAACTAATGTAAAAGTGGAATTCCATAAAAAAAAGATATTCTTAAATTTTAAATTATATATTTCAAAATATTTCTCAGGAAGTTAGAATATAAATATCGTAGTAACGCCGAATGATATTTGCAATCGATATATGTATAAGTATTTTAAGTAACATACTACAAATTTATGTAGTTGAATTTATCATAATATATTTTATCTAAATAATAGCTTGACATTTTTTGTTAATATACGATTTTATAATACACAATCTTTGTCACATACTTTACGTCGAGCCAATCATTCTTGCATTTATTCTGCGCGTTAAATGCGATTCGAGAATTCGCGAATAAGATGATGTGCAACAACAGAATTGCATTCACTATTTTTGTGAAACGTTTTATTTGAAAACTTTTAAATACGCTCCGCGAAAAGTATCTTGCAAGGTAGGGCAGCAAATCAATCCGTATGAAAAAAGATTTAAGTGGCTATAAGAAAACTTTTCGAGCACTTTAACGAAATCGGTAATATACGCCACGATAAAAATATATCGCGAATTGATTTTTTATGGAAATGCCCATCATTTATTTCCTCCGTCGAGTGTATCTCCACCTTACATCAAAATGCGAAATGCATATTCCTTGCATTCACATATCTTTAATTCAAAAAATTCTCTCTAGAAGACTTGCACCTAAGATTTATTCCATACCATTATAGTGCATCTTTTCCCTTATGATTATGATTTCATATCGAGAATACAGAGCAACAAATAAATATTTTCAGTTTACAATTTGTGATGGCATACTAATATTAATTTTTCTACAATCTTTATATTTATTCATTGTTTTTCTTAGAACTGATAATTAACATATTATTAATATTTATTAATTATAATGTATTCATAACTTACATTATTATTTATAATCCCTGTCGTAACTCTCGTTTCGGATGCCACATCGTCATGTCATAACTAGAAAACTGATAAATATAAATATGGATATCTGTCAAAACAAAAGCTGCTCATACTTTCTTTTATGTACGGTCTTTGATCAATTTAAACTTTTCTCTTAACAAGAATGTTGAAACACTAATAGTTTTTGAATTATTAACAACTAAAACTTCATGGAATTTTATAAGTTAATATTTAGTGCAAAAGTGTTATATACAAAATTAACTAAGTTTTCTTCACTAGCTTAAACTACCCGGCGTTGTCCAGGCTTCCTAAATACATATAATAATGCACTAAGCTTAAATTATTACAAAGTGTCAAGAGGATGAAATTAGGGGGAGGATGTGGGATGTCCAGATTTTGTGTTAGCCTATAGGGAACATACAGACAGATATTCTAGTTCATAGATTTACCATTACAAAAAGAACTCACTTTAGCACAGTTTTAAGTTAAAGATTAATTATAAAAATATTAAAAAATGTTATATACATCGAATCCTAAAAAGCCATATAACGATCAACAGATTTCTGGGAAGAAAATATCGACTAAATTGATTAAAAAATATAGATGAAAGAATCTTAGAATATCGCGATATGTCTATAATAATTCTCATTCATTATTTATTGGAGCACATAATAATTTATCTTGCGGGTTCATAATTTCAACTGTATTATATGGTTACGCTATAATCCGTCGAAATTATATCCAAAATTATATCGTTTATTTTGCCCGCCAGACTTTCGACAGTACATTCGCAATCAATACGGCGTAATATACTGCCCTGAAGGGTTTGCGTATTGTTTCCGAACTCTGTGCTCAGTGGTTGAACAGCGTCCTATTTTTAACCGGTATTCGTATAGCAGTTCATGCTAATGATCCAACGTATGATTGAAAACGATTTAGGATTTGCCGTTCGTAGACTTTTCATTAGATCGCTCTACTTCCCATATTAACATCGATGTAGGTGAAGTAGGCGATGTAGGCGTTCACAAATAACCTATTTTTTCCCTTTTTACATGTCACCGTGAAAACGATTGTCGACTGAAATCGAAAACAATTGTGATTGTCACGGCGTCAAGCGTAAAGCCGCGATTAGAAAATCCATTTCTTTATTTTGCGGAGCAGGCGGATCTTTATTATTACTCATAACAATTTTTAAGATAGAAGAATATTGGATATAGACATATATCTTTAGTTTTAATTACTTATTTTAACTATATTTACTTATTAGATATATTACTTATATATATTATGTTCAGCATCATGTATAATTTTTTTTTATTTTGATAAATTTATCACAATCTTCATTGTTTAAATATGCCTTAAAACGGTCCTGACATCATTTTTCATGTGACAATTAAAAATGAGTTAAATGAAATAATAAACCACAATATTCGCTTGATCACAGCGATAACACACCAAGGGCTATGTAAGCTAGATGTGCGTAATTTAATGAGCAATTAATTCAACGGAGGGAATAACATCGTTGCAGCAAGTAAGGGCCAAAGCACATAACATGGCGTAGCGATATACGACGGTCGTAGTCCCCGACCTGACAGATCAGGATACGCCAAAGCTTGTGCGTTACTTACGTCCACGACTATTACGACTGTCATATGTGTTTTGGCCCTAACGCTTGTGAACATAATTAAGCTAAAATTTCCTTCGCGCTAAAGAAATAAATTTTATTACTTGACTCGGTTTTGAGAGGAATCTCGAAGGGAGAAATCGTTAATCATGTGGCTGTCTGTCTTAAATCGCCATCCCTCATGATACTTTGTCCTCGACGTTACATCGCTTACACTTCGGTGTCATGTAGTCAGTTGAAAGTAAGTAGTTACCTAAACTACATGTATCTGTGTATGCGCATAATCTATACGGCGGATATGAATACAAGCAGGGATACTCATCGAGATATCTCAATGTGCTATGATGGTACGTGACCTAAGTTACATTAGTCTTATCGCCGCAGCATTATACCGCCCGCGAGAAGTTGGTAGACCAGAATCGGGTCTGCATAACCGCTGGATCTGAGCTCGATGGACTCCCCACGAAGTTGCAAATCAGCTTATGGTAACACCACGAAGAAAATACCACAGCGAATTCGCAGCAAATCTTCGTAGTTAATGCAGAAATTGTAGCAAGATTGACTGTTGTTTTGACGTAAAATCGAAAACTATACGTGTTTAGATAGAAATTTTAATATCATGTTGACAATATTTTGAAAATGAAAAAATAAAGAAATTGCATAAATCTCGTTATTGATTGTCTTGCAAATATCATATTACAAAGCTGTATGATATTTATTAATAATAAACTAATGTTAGATGTGCAATACTGACTAACACGTAACGAAAAGGTTTTTGGTAACAGAATTTGAATTCCTATCTTTAGATAAATTCACATCGAAGCTTACATAAAATTATAGTAATAATTCCAGATTTTCAAAGATTGTTCACGACGTTTTTGTGCATGCGTGCGTATGCGTGCGTCTATGTGTATGTGTGTTTCCGCCTTTAATTCACGGTCCCTTAAAGCACAGGTCGCAAATGAGATTTATTTCCCACGACGATGAAAGTAAGGTAGCGAACTATTAGCATATCTGAGTTCGACGGACGACAGGAAGACGAAGGTGGAACGAGAGAAAAACGGCAATTTCCTAGATAGAAAAATTTATGCGAACACCGGCTCCGACTCGTCCATTCTTATACCACAAGCGAACCGTGCAAAATGCTTAACGTCTAGTAGCGTAAATAGACATAACCACCATCCCAGCGCAACCAGCTCAAACGTAAAATCGCGTTAAATCGGACAGCCCGTTAAAAAATCAATTCCTCGGATCCGTCTCTCTATTGGTGCTCGTTGAATCTATCTCGGTTAATCCGACCAACTCAAAGCAATTTCAATCTTATTAAAAATTTAAATTCAGCGATAAGTAGTCCTGACTATATACGCGCAAGAAAGAACGATGTTAAATTCATTACAGAAATTCAATAAAACCCGTTACGATAAAATACATGGTTTATACCTGTATAATCTGATACTTTAAACAAAAAATGCTTCATGTTTACGAATGGAATAAAATGCTGAAATCATAAATAAAACACAACATTTTTACTACTGTCAAAAATTATGATTGCTTACAGAAAGATAATAAGTATGACTAAAATAAAACATGAATTTTAAAGTTTTTAATAGATCTATTGTTATTTTTAATAATGTATTTAGAGATTAAACTCTTCAGTACTTTTCGGTATTTTTTTGTTATAAATTTAGATATAAATATTTTACATTGTCTAAAAATGACTATTAAAATTAATCCCACTCTCTAATATTCCTCATACTTGTAAATACCACGCACAAATGCGCGAAGGAAACATAATATTTATTGTATATATAAAATTATATCTTTTATTATTAAGTTTATATTACTAGCGATTTGTCGTATGTTAGAAAAAGTCGTAGAAAAATTATTACATGATTTCATTATCTATCTTCAAACTTTTATTTCCATAATAAGGTTTGTTTTATCAGTATTAGCATAAAGTGCCTTCTCCTTTCTTCAATAATGTCAAGTTTAACGAGATATACTTAGTGCTTGCTTATCGCATCTCATTTTCACGTTTTTATTTCAACGACTACGCGCGCGTTTATAAATTGACAGAATCTGCGTTTGCAACGGGCAACGGGTGTCAGATAATCTGAATTAAGTTTAAGACGGAAATACAGCGGTATACTCGTTATGGGCATCCTCGGTCTCCAGCCTCGTCAGGAAATGAAAACTAAGTTTTCGCCGCGAGATATTAACGCGCGACAACTTTCAGGAGAGTCAAAAGGCGCCGTGAGTAGAGTTCCTTTTGTTAATGGGGGGGGGGGGAATTGGTCGGATAACGCGAAATGTGAGACGCCGAAGTTAAAGTCGCGTCCCTCGTGCGCGTCTAATCGAAATCCGCGCGACGATCAATATTTGCATTCGATTTACGGGATGCGAAATTCGATGTCGTATTATTCTCGGAAAATTGCGCGAGCAACCGTCTATATAATCCACAATGACGATTCAGTCATTTGGCGGCGTGGACAAAAACGCTTCTCTCTGCGGGAACATTATTAGACTGGCTAATGGAGTTTGAGGTTCGACTCTAACTACCGATGACTGCAGTTAGTGGCTGGCTCCGATAATGTCAGTGTAATAAAGGTACCACCGAGCGATAATATGAAATCGAATTGCAAATACTGTAAATATTAAATGAGTAGTGAGTGGAAGCCAAGAGAGTGAAGCAGAGAGAAGTTCACATTACCTGCCTGCTTTTCAAGATTTGTAAAATTGGATAAATTTCTCTTAAACCATCCTGAAACCGATTTATATCAGTTATCCAGAGTTATTCTTAAAGCTTAAAACTATATTAGAAATGGGCCAACTGTTAATATTACTATATGCTATTATCTAGAAATTATATATATAGTAAACCAGAGGATAAAATTGCATGTAATTCGATATCGAAAAAATTGTAAAATGCGAATTTTCTGTCTAAATCTGAATCGGTGATTCACTGATTCAGATTTAGAGAGTTACTTTTGTATTTTTTAAATTTTCTTCTCACGAAATATTTACATTCCTTTTTTATATACGTGGACCATGTAGTTTATTACTAGAGTTTTTATATATATATTTTTCTAAAAGCTTATTACCACAGCTTTTGCTTAAAATAAAGTATATTACGTAAATATTAAAAATTTTTATATATCTTACACTACTGCTTTTCCAACTAATATTTGGTTCGTTATTGTATTTGTATTGTATTATGGAAGAAGCAATATCGATTTGTGTGTATGTTTGCAAACTGCGCGAATTGAAATAACAAATATTGTGCATAATGAAATACACACAAATATTGTATACGTTTAAAGTATAGAATAGTGACACAAATTTTCTTTATTTAGGAGAAATCGATAATTTCGCAAAAGTATTTAATATAAAATCGAACATTTTATTTTATACTTTTTTCATAAATTTATAAAAAAAAAGCAATCTACTATGTTCATATACGATAAGAATAATAGCATAAATGAAAATTTTATTTTTGCTAACTGATACCACTATTTTATAAATAAAGCATACTTTGTGTCTTATTTTTAATATGCGTGTACGCCGTGAATAGAAAAACTTTTTTCGCCATATAATTGATTTTGGATAAAAGCTATAGTTAAACAATAATTTGTTATTACTTCCACGAAAACCGAGTAGTTCGAAACTAATAAACCTATATTGGCGCGAATAAACCTGAAATCTGAGAGATATTTTTAATTAAAAATAAAAAAAGTGATATAATATTTCAGACAACTGTATACACAGATTGCAAATCGAATGCGAAAGAAAAAAGCTTTTTACACAGACAAGTCTTTTCTCGCGGTAACGTATCAGTTCTCACACAAAATGTGTAACTTTTAGTATCAATTAACACGGCGCGAGAAACGCTTTCACCGACGGATACTAATAGTCGAACTGGATCCGAAACTTTTCGAAGTGGATTTTAAAACGCGGACGTGGCGAGAATGTTGAGAATCCGTTAAAACAGTTGAAGACATTTCCACAAAAATGTTATATTTCTATCAAATTAGAGAACTTTTCATGTACTTAGTTATGAATAAATGAGTCTTCTTATTTTAAGATATAACATAAATAAAATTTACGGAGTAAAACTTAAAATTACAGTAAGATATACAATAGAGACATGTGTAAAACATAATAATTTAACACTTGCCTGTTTTTAATATTTTACATGTTTTTTTTATTGTATAAGCAGTAATATGTTTTAAAAACGTAAATACTTAGAGTCAACAAGTTAGTGAAAAACTTTTTGAATGAATTGTTATAATCTGAAATATAATTTAAGAAAAGAAAAATAGATATATTCTATTTGATTTTAGACTATTTTATCTGAATATAATTAAAGGTATATTTAAAATAACTTGTTGTCAGTCTAACGAAGAAATTGTAGAAGGTAAAATATTTTTCCACAAATGGACAAACATATAATAGAAATAACGGACAATTTTCTAAAGGAAATGGCGAGTCCCTCTTGACTCCGCGGGTAGAAAAGGCTGTCGATGAAAGAAAAGTCCTCGGAAGTCCTTAAGGAGCAAAGTTTCGTTAGTTGGTTCAGCAATTCTGCAGTACTCCGAGGTGCAGTGGCCATGCAGTAAAAGCACAGCGACGAAAATTGCAAACTGAACGACGTCTTAAGCCGCCACATGCGCGAACATACCGAGCACGGTGTGGTGGGCAAACTCAAGAAGTAATTTCGGGATAGCGGTGGCGGACACGAAAAATAAGCTTGCGAGGCGAATCCGACCGCAAAAATGCGTTTTTAACCGTTTAGAACAGTCTTAATTTATTAGAGGAGAAATTTGAACTTTTTCATGAATTGTTTCCGCATAGTGACAATTAAATAATAGTTGCCTGCAAATAATTACTGTTAAGGTAAGTGTACCAATGCCTGGACAGTCAGTAGACACGTACCTATGTCTGGACACCTTTATCATTTTAGTCCTTAAATAAGTATAATGCGAATTAAAATCAAAGATAAACATATTTTTCTTGTATTTTGAAACTTTATAGTTATAGTATCCAAACGTTAATTCACGTTATATACTACTGTCCATTGACTGTCCACGCATTAGTATACATTTACTTTAAGCGATTAATATAAAACTAATATAATAAAATCTAACCGACCTTGAAAATATTAGTCAAGAAGTCAAGATACATTAATTGATTAAACTAGCTTTGGAAAAGAAATCCGTTTTTTAAATTTATTTGTAGTATACTGACATTGTTTATAAATTTTGACAAAGAAAGATTTCTCTATTTGAATATGATAATGTCGACAGTTGTTGCAGAATCTCACGAGCGATAGGGACACCCACTGTTGCGTCATGAATTCCTTGTTTCGTGACAAATATCCACAACGACCCGGATTTGAAACAGGAACTCGGGGTCATTCCGTGCACAGCATGTTACTCTCTTACCGCCGTAACCGCAACGATCCGTTACACCTTTGTGACGGTTAAAAGTACTCCTTTTTCTCTCATCCCTATCTCTATATCTTGCGAATCTTGACATGCCGATCGTGTCATGCCATTGCCTGATCTTGAGAGGTACATGCCACAAAATTTTCCTCGCTTTACATCGTCCGTGCTTTAAAATTTTAAGAATTCGTCTTTCAAGAGTTCTGTGGCAAAAATGATCATCTTCTGACTTTTGGTAAAAAGAACGGTGAAAGAGATAGCGTAGCGCTAATAAAAGCCTTCGCGAGCACATATGATGAAAATTAAAAATTCTCTCAAGCGACGAAGCAATTTTTTTTAGCAGCACTTTTTTCGCTCACTATTTCTATATTTAAAAAATGTTTTAAAAAGAGTCTCTTATAATATGTCTTCGTAAAATTAATTTATGAATATAAATGACGTTTATAAAATAAAATTAATTAAAAGATTAGTTAATATTTAATATGTATCAAGAACTTATAAGTGACTTTATTACTTTTATTATTACTATTTGCCTTATTCACATTGACCAATTTCTTACTCATTATAAAGAGATCAAATTACAATATCTTAGTTTTTAAGAGAAAAACTATATGATATTTATTATCTATTGGAATATTATTAAATACTCTCTAGTATTTAAACGGTATTAAATACTCTCCAAATAAATAATAATACTCGTTTATTAATTATTATTGTGGTAAATTGACCATTAATTTATTTTGCTATTAATGTATTCTCTTCATCTCTACTTCTGCCTTCTTTGTTACACTTTTTCAAATTAGATAAAAAAAAAGCAAAAGAGACCTCTTTACTGATGTAACTTAAAGAGAAATTTTCTTTTTCGTATTAGTATCATATTATATGATGCATTTTTGCATAAGGCTGGAGATGTATAATATAGTTCTCTAGTAAGAAATATAGGTATGGTGATAAATCCAAGACATGACACGGGCAACTAGATTTCCTGCAGCGTTTTGGTCTGATTGCGCCATAGCTAACTCTCTCGGTCGCATAAAGCAAGATATTACTCTGTTTTTCAAGGAGGAAAGATATCTCTAAATAATTTAATTAATATTATTTAGATGTATAAACCCCTATCTTCAAATTGCCGCGACGAATGGAAGAATAAGCGGGAACCTAAACGAAATCTCCGCGCGGTGTGATTATCATGAAAAGACATGTTTCTAATGAATAACAAGAATGTATAGCGAGTTACGCGAGGTAAACATGTTCCCGAGAGTGCACTCTGCTGAAATCATTAAACAACGAACAGTCTTAACTTTTAATTTACTTTAAAAATTTTTTTAACAGATGCGAATAGTGGAGCAGCGTGGCAGAGGATAATTGAAAAAAATGTGAAGTAGAGTATATGAATTTACATCTAAATATGATGGCGTAATAATTTGCATCGGCTTTGTAACAATCATTTAAAAATAAAGATTTCTCTGAAATGAGAGAGAGAGAGAGAGAGAGAGAGAGAGAGAGATCGGAAAAAATGCAATTAGCAATAATATAACTTTAAAGAAATAATATATACAGATTTGTTTTTAATTAAATTTTTTTAATTTAATGAATTTTTTTATTTAAAATACAGTGAGTTTGTTAAAAAGTGTAACTAAAATAATTAAATTTATTAAATCTATTCGCTAACTAAGACCTTAATTTTCGTCAGCTGGATGTTTGATTTCAAGTTATGAAATTATAGTACCTAGTGTACTTAAGCACGCTAAAGAACTTGGAAAAGCAAATTCTTGGAGATTTATCCGCAAGAAATAATATTAGCTAACGTTGAAGTTCCACTTTCCAATATAAATCAAGTATCGCGTAATAAATTAATACATTAGGAAATTCGTGTTGGATCACTGAAAGAGTAGGACAAGATCAAGCCTGGCACATTTTGCACAGCTTGCTTACAGAGAGAATTGCGCGAGCACTGCTAACAGTTCTCGATAAACTAATTATAGTTCATGCCAAAGGGGGGAGGGGAGGAGGGGAAACTTCGTTTTCCTTCTCAGCGGTGGTAACTTCGGTCCGAAGTTGAATTCCGAAATGTCGCTGCAATTTGGAATTCATACGCAATCCATCTTCATCATTAGTAAAATTAATAGTAACCACGAAATGTATAAAGCGTGAACATCTATCAATATTCTATCAATATAATCGTAAATTCGTATTTACTGAAAATTGATAAATTGCAAATATGATTTTTATTCAAAACGTTAATCAATTAATATCACAATATGGCGCTAATTTATAATCGTTGCAAATAAAATTTGTCGAATAATTTGTCGAATGATAAACAGAATGATGATAGACCTATAAATTTTTTGACAAATTTGACAAAACAATTTTTTTTCTTAAAATTTAACTCTTAACTATCATTTGTCAACTATTATTTAGTATTCAACTTGAAATATCTTTGATGTTATATTATATTTCTAGATAGAGTAAATCTTTGTTTAAAGATACTGTGATCGAACGTTTTGTCGAGTGAACAATTCCTGCGGGCATTTCGGGGATCACAATATTCAGAATACCTCACGCGAGGAGAAAAAAAAATAGTGATAACGAATGAAACGCAATTAATAAACGTCGACTACCTCGCAGCTATGAGCACCTCTAAATTAGCTATCGATTTCGCATGTGTGGTCGATCGCCGTCGCATCGTTAATGGAACAATAATAGGCGCGTCGTGAGCATATTACAAGGACGCACACGATAAAATTATAGTGTGGTAATTAATGTGCGTAGCTACGGCGGATATTCGATCGAAAATTATATTCTCACGAGTGTTTTACGCTACTGCACCGTAACGCATAATCGATTGAGCATGGATTTACGCATAAATCATGAGGCTACAAATTATCGCTAATAATACGAGTGGAGAATCCCCTGTTTTCTCGAGAACGCCTGCGTAACTGCAAACCATTCCAATATTGTGCGGTTCTAAACCGACCTCCTCCCCCAAATTTCTCATCGAGAAATTATATTACATCGACATTTACTTAACAATGCTGTGGTACAATAGGTGTGCGATACCACAAAAGCTTAGAATATTTAATCCATTTCTATATCTATAATTACAAAGTTCAGATTTAGTAATCCTCGAATATAATATGTATTCTTTAATAATAGATTTTTGGTACCAATTTAAAATTGAAATTTTCTGCTAAAATGTGTCATTTAAATTTAATTAGAAAATATGGTTTTATTATTTGTTTGTCTTTCTAAAATTGGGTGTATTTAAAAAGGTAGTGTTTTTATATACATATATTTCTCTCTCTCTTTATCTTATATATATATATATATATATATATATATATATATATATAATTAATCAAATCTTCAATAATAGCGCTCTCTCTTCTTTTTCCTTCCTCCCTTTTTTCTCTCTTAATTTATTTAATTTTAATAAAACATTTTTAATTTTATATTATTAAGAGCTAAAATATTTTCAGATCTTATTTTGATGTATATCTTTAGAAGGAAAATAAGAAAATAAGTATGAATATTTCACACACATTTAAAAATAAAATTAATGAAATAGATATTTCTTTTGTTTAAAAATTAAATGTACGTTATATTATTTTTCAAGAAGTCAAAAATTTCAAGATAGGGTTAAATTTAGAGAAGATTTGATTTAATACTTATAAATTTATATTTTCTCTTCATAACAATTAATATATATTCTTTAAACTTGAAATAATTTTCCATGGAATAAATTAAATAAAAATATTTTTGCATCAATCGAATCATTGCTTAAGTATGGCATTCGTTACTATTTTCCCGGAATAATTTTTGCAAATCCAAACAATATATCTCCCGTCGGAGTAACGGACAGACGTACGTCTTTTATTGTATCACAAGTGTCAACCTTTCACGTTTTATGTCGGAGCATTATCGCTAGAGCACAGGTAAAAATCGTCAAGCGTCTAGCGATCAACGTCATTCATGCGAGAGATGCGCTAGAAAAATAATAGTCCGCTATTTGACTGATTTTATATCATGGTCGTGCGCGAACGCATGCTGTCGGCGATCGCGACAACATGTCATAACGTAGAAAAGACTTATAAATAGATGACTTTAAATAAACAGCGCTCTCTCAACTTTTCATCCTGTTAAAATATTACGTTAAAAGATTACTAGAATATTACTTACCTACCTGAGATTTTTTTATAATAGAATATTTTAAAATATTTAATTCAATTTTCAAAGTTACTTTTACAGAACACTGATAAAGTGATAACTCATATATCATGTAATTTTGTTATTATTTTGTAATACGCTTTATAAAGCTGTATAAATAATCGCATAAACTATCGATTCGGTAGTTCCGACATTTTTATTAAGCACAAATTTCGAGATTATTAAAAAATCTTATTGAATCGAGCAACCACAAATCTTTGTACACGTTGTTTATTTAAAGAGAAATAAAGAAAGCATGTTTGGAAATGTCCTACATTTGTAAATCTAATATTTCTAAATAATTGCAGAGACATTTGACTGCCGGAAATTAATTTAGAAAGTATAAATTAAAGCAGACGCGAAGTGACCGATTTTTTTCTTGCTTGTGTAGTATAGTAAGTTTTTATTCGATGATACACACGGATGTTACACTTTCCGTGTTACAATTACATAATTGAGCTCTCTTCATCATTGGATGCCAAGCGTTAAGCAAATGAGTACGCATCGACAGACAGCATTTGTGAGAACTTTCGACTTTCGAGCGTATCAACAATTTACGCGAACTTTCGGTGGCGTCAATTTTACTTAATTAAAGAATCTTTTCTATTACGTCACTGATATATCGCAGCATCAGTCATCGTTGCAGAGTAGATATTCTCATTAAGTAAAATAACGAATCTAACATCAAAAACGAATAAGTAGTATTTACCTTGCCAGTAAAGGCTTCAGTGGTCGAATTGGTATATACGACACCCTACATGGAATGGGGAAGTTTCATACTGAGAGAAATTTAAGTGACAACAAAATTTGATTTGCTGCGAGAGCTTTTTGCTATTGCCAACAAAAGGTTTGCTACTATTGCTAAATTAATTAGCTCTCGCAGCAAACCAACTGTTTGCTGTCACTATACTGACAAATGATTTGCTAATACAGCAAAAAATTTCTCTCAGTGCAGGTTTCAATCCTGGCTGAGGTAATATTTTTTATAATTTAATAAATTAAATTATTTAAATAGAGAGAATGCTTGTATACATATATAAGCATCGAAATTACATAAATTTAGATTATAAGAACCAAAATCCATGGTCAAAACGCCTTGATGATTAATCTGACCAAAACCAATGGTCGTATTGTCGTGACGATCATAATAATAGCCAGTATAGGGTCAATTAAAGTCTTTACTGCATGCTAACTAACATCAAAATATTTCTCGCGCTTTCTAGCTATCCCAATAATCATATTAATAATATTATTAAAATATAATGATTAAAGTGAGGAGAAAGAATAAATACACAAATTAACTTTTTATTTTGTCATCCGTGCTTATATGTATATCTATAAGCATATGTCGCGATTTTCCATATGCAAACCATCCAGAACTTCTGATTTCAATTTGAATAATTATTTGATAAACTTAAAATATTTTTTAAGAAAAATTTTTAGAAAGGTTATATCTTAAATTTATGATAAAAAATCGACTTGAAATTCTTGTTGATTGAAGTAAATAAATCATTATTTACTAAAAAATTTTATTAAAAAATATTTTAAGTTTATCAAATAATTATTCAAATTTAAATCAGAAGTTCTGGAACAGTTTGCATATAAGTTGTGTACTTAATACTTCATGTCAAAATTATGTAAGATGTATTGTACATACAATGTATTTAATAATGAACATTTTGCAATTTTTCGACAGTTCTGATAGCGGTTTTAATATTTTACAGTTGTGAAATATAACTAATAATTGTATTTTACTGAAAACAACCGCATCTCTCGTAGAACAATTCAAATTAATCGATGTAATTCTCGGCATCGGTTTCAATGAAATTTATAAAAAAGCAAGCAAAGTGTATTTTGCGAATAAAGCATCCTTCGAACAATTTATGTTATAACTTTTTGACGAGTTTAATCTGTTTTCGCGGTTCGCACGTTAACGTTAACACATCTTTCATCACTTTGAGCATATAATCTTGGACGGTATGTTTTATCGTACGTTAATTTCGAAATTTACGAAAATTTCTTTATTTCTCCGCGTGTATATACATCGAATGTATATGCGCTGGCAAAGTTATAACTTATCGCAATAAGCGACGTTACGGTTGCCATAACTGCGAAACTGCGCGATCAGTACACTGAATCAACCGTACGATATGACGAAACTGGAAACGCGCGGCAACTCGGCGATGTTAAAGACCGAAACGGAAGTTTCTTAACGAACGTCGTAATAATGATACAGGATTTATGAGTTTGCTTTGACGCTGCGACGAACTTTCTGGCTGATTTAGCCTGGACAGCTAATCAAAAATTCATCATGTATATGAATTGGAAAACTTTTATATAGAAAGAATCATAACACATACACACACACCACTTTCAATTATGTCTTTAAGTCAAACATTCTGTTATATCTTGAAAACTCTTACATAGTTAGTATAAAAAGCAAACACTATTTATGCTTTGATAAATAAAGAATCAATATTATCTTTTTTTGCTTGTTTTTATGTACAAATTGCATATATAATTGTATTTATACACTCTAATATATACATAATTTAATAACTAATTTTGTTGAAAATTAGTTTTCATTTAATATTAAATCCAATAATTGGTTTATTAAATGTATTAAAAGATTTGCATGAGTATAATACTATAATAAATTATGAATTCTCATATTGGGGAAAATATGTTTTCTCATCTGGAATATGTTTTCAAAAAAAGTGCACGATTTCCTAGTTTTATAAATAGAAAATCATTGATATTTTTTAATAAAAATTGTCTTGCTTTAATTCTTGATAAAATTTGTAGAAGGTTATGATGTTGTAATATAATTATGAATATTATCGCATTTGGAAGCACAACAGAAACTACAGCTAAGAAATTATATTAAAGTGTAAGAGTACTTTAATTATATAATATAAAGTACAAGAGTTGCAAAAGTACAATTATACAAAGTTTAGGCACAAAATATAGCAACCAAGATTATATATATAATGAAAACTATTTTTAAAAAATCCATCACGTAAGAACTTTAAAGTCTTCGACACCTTCCCGAGGTTCGCAACAATGATTTCGCGCGAATAGGAAACCGATTTTGATATTGCCTCGCACGTTCATTACTACAGGATCTGTACTCGGTAAAAGTTATACTTGAATTACGCGGAATGATTTCTAAGGACACGCGAACCCACGGCTGCCTCTGACAACGTCGTTATCGGTAACAATTCCAATTTACCGGTGCCATTTGGCCCGCTCGATATCGATCGAACGACCCCTCACCCTCGTTCTCCTTAGAAGTCGTTTTAAATTGAAAAACCGGAGTATGCGGGGCCCAAAAGACAAAGAGGCGAGCGAGCGCCGCGGTACCGCCGATTTGTGGATCCGACTTTCCATTAGCGAAATAGCATTTTCTCCTTCAGTTGGTCGGTCGGTCAGTCCGGTGGGTCGATCGCCACTTTCAGGCACCCTTCTCGCACTTTTCTATTTATCCTGCAGCCGGCGATGTTCAAAAATCAGACAGAAACTTAAAACTGAATATAATTTGTTTTTGACGATCGATAAAAGGTTGTGTTGCGATCTCTCTTAACGTAATATTTATAACAATTTCTTTTCGAAATATGTCGATAATGTGTCTCGTGAGAATTTAAAAAGGTTATATCACTTTCAACTTTCTAGTTCGACTCACTGTCAACTTTCCAGCTTGAAATAAGACAAATAACATGAATAAATTATAAATAAGTAGGTACTGTCAAAAATGATATAAACTGACTAAAATAATATGAAAATTATTAGTCTAAAGTAGATAATTTCTAATTTCTTTTTAATTTATTGTTTTATTTTTAATATTATTATTCTATATATTCAATAATTTTCAAAATAATGTGGAAAGCTAAAAACTAAGAATCGAAAGAAACAATAAATTTTTAACAATTTTTACTATATATATTGATAATGAAGAGATTAATTATAGCTAGTTTGATTTTTCAATTCTATTACTGTTATTATTAATATAAATGATATACTTTATGCCGATTGTTGCGACTCATTTATGATAAATAATTATGAAATATTGAACTTATTATATGTCACGCGTGTTTACACGTGTATCTCATTATTTTAGTGACAGAGATTAACAGTATATTTTTACTTAATCTATATTTTATAATTCTCTCTGTTAATTTCTGATTATAACAGTAACAATTGTAACTATAATAATATGAACTGTCAATATAACGCTATTAACATAAAGCCAAACAGATGCACTGTTCAAAGGATTAATTAAATGCTATTACAGAGGCCGGGGACAAAAGTATTTTACGTTATTAATCACGCAGATAATATTGCATGAATTTACAAGAGATGTATCATTTAATTAAAGAAAATACAAGAACTAAATTTTTAATTATAAATCATCAAGTGTAATTATATTTTATATTTTTACACAATAGTCGTTTCAAAATTCAGTGATTGTTTCGCATAATAAAATTCTTTGACTAATTTACAATTAAACTTTTCTTAAAAACGTGATTGACAAACAACTTCTTGCATTTCCATATAGTATTCAAAATTAATTAATTCTATAATCTTATTTTAACATTCATATAACTTAATTTAGTAAGAATTCTTCATTTTGAGTTGCTTTTAACTCAGGAATTGTTAAATTCAATATTGAGCTCAATTATCTAAATAATTATAAAATTGAAAACGTCAATGTCTTATTGTCTTAAAAGAAAATTAATTCTAGATTGGTCAGATATTTTCATCTAAAGATATGAATATGAATTTTGTGCTACATTTCACACACACATTATATTTATCACCTTAATTAAAAAGCGAGTTAAAAATGTAGTAATAACCTAATAAAAAAATATTCTGCATTATTTTCCCCGGCCTCTAAAAAAAGGCGTCTTCCGCTGACGTAACACGAGAATATTTTTTTAATCTTGCTCACCTAACTACTCCTAGTCTGGCAGAGATGCACCTTCATTTCGCTACGACAAATCCGCAGATAAAGTCGGAGTTATTTGTCCGTGTATTCACATTACACATGTATGAATGCACTAAAGGTTTCTGAATAATTAAAAATCACTGAGTGAAAAAAGTCATTCCACTCGCACCACTTAATTCTGAAACACACCCGCGCGACTTCTGATTTAGTTTCTCGCTAGTTGAGACACCGCCTCGCGACTACATGATCGATGTAGGCCTTCGACGACGAATCGATATACCGTTTCGATGAAAAACGATTGAAATAAAAAAGTAGAGAAAAGATAATAAGTTCTCGTAAAATTCTTACGCCGCCGTGATTAATGAGAGCATTCGTTTATATTCCGATTGGTCTCGATATTTTCTGCATTTAACCGATGCACGTTTTCACCTGTATCATAGTAACGAAATTTAGTCACAGTTCTCTCTTGCGATTCTCATTCCATCTTTTGTAAGTTAATTTCACATCGAGGTCTCGGTATCGCGATATACTCGCGCACTCAGCCTTTCGATCGCCGATTTTTCCAGCACGATCGCGCCGCTCTACTTTCGTCCGACGCGTGCATTCGGTACGCCAATCACACGATTCCCATCCCTCAAAAGACTTCCATTTAAATCGCCGATTCTATTTCCCACGATAGAGAAACACCCGCTCCAAAACCGTGCGCGCCGAGGATCGGGCGGTGACTGAAAGCGTCGCGCGGTCTCGCGCCCTGCATTTCTGTCCTGCTCCATCTGGCTCTCGCTCCCTCTCTCACGCTCTCCCTCGCTCTCGTGAGACTCCGCTCTCTTCACGGCGCACGTTCTCTACTTCTCTCACTCGCGCTTACGGGATAAGGAAGAATGTTCCTCGCAGCTACCCTCTATCCGCTATTTCATTCCCGTGCAGATTCAACCCTTCTCGCTTTTCCTCCCTTTCCCCCTCTCTCTGTCTCTCTCTTTCCTCCTCTCTTTCCTTTTCTCTTGCTTCTTCATTATTTTATCGTCCTCGTCTTACGCACACGTCGTTCGTTTCGTTTCATCTCGCGAAATAACTCTGTCCTCATATCCTTGTCTTCGTTTCCCTGACTCACGCGGCATCCCATACGCACGTATTCCACCTCCTGCTCATACCCGCTTGTCTCATCCCTTCGCGTCCGGTGCACGCGCGAGCATCCAACGTAGAGTGCCACGCCTACCCCTTCTGTGTACGTGCCATTGATGCGAGAGGGAAACTTAGCTTAGTCCCGAGCTTCCACGATCCGGCTTTTTCGTTCAGCGTAAGTTTCGGTGAATTACGGCCTTGATTAT